>NC_086380.1:37436900-37741378 GCF_036588685.1 Mytilus trossulus | reverse complement strand
CCACTTTTTGGGATCTATGTGATAACCATGCCTCTATCCAATTTGTTGTTTTGTTATTTATTCCCATGCGTTTCAGTTTTAGGATAAGTCTTCGGTGGTCCACCTTATCAAACGCTTTTGAAAAATCCATGACAACTACGTCAGTTTGTTTACCGTTTGCCATATAATTAAGTATTTGCTGTGTAAAAGTTAAAAGTTGTGTTTAACAGCTAACTTTTGATCTAAAACCATGCTGCAGTGGATATAGTAAATCGTGAATGTCTAGATGTTTCATTATGGATGATACAATTATATGTTCTAGTGATTTACTGAGAATACAGGTTAGAGAGATGGATGGGCCTGTAGTTTTCAGGTTTAGATTTTGCTCCCTTTTTGAAAACTTGTGTAACCAAGGCCTCTCTCCAGTCGTTTGGTACTGTGCCTGTATTTACTGATGAGTTAAACAAGTCAGATATTATATGTGAGATTTCATGATGAACTTCTTTTAGCGTTTAGAAAATGAGGTGATATTTTGTCTGGTCCAATTGCTTTTGATGGGTTTAAGTTATTTAGTAATTTAGATGTTCCTTCTGGGGTGATGTTTATTTGCTTCATTTCAAATTTATGTGTTGCTGATTTTAATGATTTTAGTTCACAAATGTGAGATAATTTCAAAGGTTTAGGTGTGGTAGATGCTGAGTGAAACTGATGGTTTAGTGCTCCAGCCTGATCTTGGGGTTTGTTATTATAATACCATTTACCTTTAGTGGTGATACACCTATATTTTCGCTTTTTTGTTTTTTTATGAATGACCAAAATTTTTTGCTTGGTTTACTATCTTTCAGTTTACTGTCTTCAATTATAATATTTTCTATGTAGTTCCAATATGATGTTCTATCTTTATTTGTATTCCTTATAAATATATTTTTTATTGGGGCCGGATCGACGTGGGACGGATCGACATGGGCCGGCTAGACGTGGGGTCGACCCGAAAGCTAAATTCCTTGAAATTCATGGGGCCAGTTCACAGGCACTTGTTTCTATCCATTGGAAGAACCACTATCAACGTATATAGTGGTTCTTCCAATGGATAGAAACAAGTGCCTGTGGGCCAGTTTCGTCTCTTGGTAAATTTAGCCATGAAGGTTTATGATAAATCAAACTGTTGGTTCTATCTTTTATAAACTTTACAATTTACCCAACATCATCAATCAAATTACAGTGTTCAGGAAAAAACTTGAAAATCTTCGAACCATTCTTCCAATCTCAGAATCATCTCATTCGAAAACCATTTTCGACACCACCGCCAAAGAAGGGAGATAACCTTAAAAACAGCTATAGTACACAAAACAGGAACGGGTTAAGCTTAATAAATTTTCCGGAATTTGAAATACCCTTCATGCAATCAATATAATACTTCCATGATATAAGTAAGTGAGACAATATCTGAAAAAGTCTAATTTTTGACAATAAGAAAAAAAACACAAAAAAATCTTTAGAACCGGTATTTTAATAACACAAATCGAAGAACACACATTGAGGATATAGAACTGTTATCTGTAATTCAAACAATTGTTAAATGTGGTATATAAACAGTGGCAATTTAAAAAATGGTATAAAAAATCCAGTTGTTTCCTGTTACCAAGGTGAATCAATTTTAAAAAGTTTCTAATGGGAATAAGGAAGAAGTTTAAGACACTATTTGGGGTTTAGTATATCCTGCAATAGCTTATCAAATGCCAATCATTGATTTTAGCATCTGTATCTGTATAGTACTGGAAATGAACTCAAAATACTGAGTAAAACTTATCCAGGAAATGTGTGTGCGCCACTGATGTCTAGTCGCGCGATATAACTGCCTTAAAACTTTCCACAGTTTTACAGTTCACGGCAGCATTTGGTAGTAAGTTCCAATCAATGATAGTTTGTGGAAAAAAATAGTGTTTGTAAATGTCAGTATTTGCTGATAGAAGTTTTATTTGTTTGACGTTAGAAGTTCTGGATGGTCTAGTATTAAATTCTATGTGATGTTCAGTGGGGATGGCTACCAGGTCGTTCACTATTTTATACAGTAGTACCAGTCGTTGTTCTCGTCTTCGTTCCACAAGAGGTTTCCAACCAAGGTCTTTCATCATGGAGGTGACACTACTAGTACGTCTATAGTCTTTGAAAACAAATCTAGCTGCTCTTCTTTGTATGTTCTCTATGCGATTTATGTCTTTTTGTAGGTATGGGTCCCATACAGTGCCTGAGTAATCTAGACTGATCGAACTAGCGAGATGTAGGCAGTTTCCTTAAAATGTTTGTTGCAGTGTTTAAGGTTCCGTCTGATGAATCCAAGTGTAGAATTGGCTTTGTTGCAGAATTTGTTTATGTGTGATGACCATTTCAAATTATCGCTAATAATTACACCTAAGTATGGATTTTCATTGACCTGCTCTAATATGTGGTTACTTAGTGTATAACTGTATGTGAGCGGGGACCTGCTACGGTGAATTGACATGACATAGCATTTACTGGCATTAAAACGCATACCCCAGTCCTTTGCCCAGTTGTCAAGTGAATCTAGATCTTTCTGTATTTGGAGTTGGTCCTGTGGTGTCTCGATGGTATTTTACAGGAGGCAGTCGTCGGCAAACAGACGTACTTGTGATTTTACACATAGCGGCAAGTCATTAATATGACATAGAAAAAGAAGGGGACCGAGGACAGTTCCTTGGGGCACCCCTGAGTCGAAGGAACAAGATGAAGAAAATTCTCCTTCGACGATAACTCGCTGTTGGCGTTGCATTAGGAACGATTTAATCCATGCATTTGTATTGCATCAATTCCATAGTTCTTTAAATTGTGTAGTAGTTTTCGATGAGGCACAGTGTCAAATGCCTTACTAAAGTCCAGTATGGTTAAATCAATTTGCTTCTTGGCATCAAAGGATTTCATGATGTCATGCATAGTAATTAGAAGTTGTCTTTCGCAGGAATGGCCACTACGGAAACCATGTTGAAGTGAGGTAAGTATATTGTGTGCTTCCAGGTGTTTCAGGATGTGCCTGCTAGCGGCATTGTTCTGCCATCATTGCGACACTAATTTCTTTCAAAATTAATGAGCACCACACTATAGCCAGAAAATTTGATGATGTCATTTCCTGCGTTTTTAGCTATTCCCTGTACTAGTGTGTTAGAAATCCACCATGTTGCTTGTGATTATAACTGTATTGAAGAATTTTGTGTTCTAGCTGGGTTTTTTTTGGAAGATTTGAAGACTTTTAAGTAAACACATATCAAGTAATTGCATGTATAGAAAAGATCAATCTTGCATTGTGTATTTCAATAACATGGCCTCATCTGAGTTCACTATACATGTATCGGTGAAGTTTGTGTGTTTTTTTTTTGCAGCATTCCCATTGCTAGATCAGCACCTGAATTACAATTTACATCTATCGGCTGTTTGAATATTGAATACAGAAAAAAAAAATGGCTGATAACTTTACACACAAAGAATGTCTGCTCTTTACATTGTTTTCATAGTTTGGGTGGTTTTGTTCTTTATTGCTCAACTCGACAGATTAAATGTCGTACATGTCATTTGTGTTGTGTGTGATAATGTTCGTCCTAACTACAGACCTTCTAAAATTCAAACTGACCACACGCACGATACACGCACGCACGATACACGCACGGTGAATGCACGATACACGCACGATACACGATACACGCACGATGAGCGATGAGCGTTACACGAAGGATTAACGCAAAATGAATGATGAATGATGAACGCACGATACACGCACGATGCACGATGAATGATAAATACACGATACACGCACGATACACGCACGTTAAATGATTCATTGACGAATGAACAACGAACGCACACGAGTCTCAAAGCTATTATATTTAGAATAGTATTTAAAATTTATATGCATTGTAATTAAAGGCAATACTTGTAGCTGTTTTGACGATACCAGCATAATATATAATATGCTATTTTGCCAGCTCAGATTCAAATAACTAAATTAAAGTCGGCTATTTTATAGGCACCGGAAATATTTCTGATCTTAGACAGAAGCTCCTACCAATCAAAATATAGTGTCTTGATTAAAGTTCAGCCTGAGAGGTCAAGTTTACGGCAAACGAAGGCGAGACATTGTGTTCCGCGAAACCCTAAACTAATTTTATTTCATACAGTTAAATATCTAAATTTTATTTTCATGCATACAATGCCCGACGCATTATATCTATAGACAGTGACTGGTTCTAAAAATTAAACTACATGTTTGATATAATTGATTGCAACAAACGAATGATCTATGTATTTTTATTTTCATGTTATATAATTTTTCACTTTGACGGTTTATATGTATATATCTAAAAAAAAAAAAATAGTAAGCTGTTTTTGTATTCACTACAAGCATAGCAGAAATTATTTGATTCTTTTATGTTAACATGCACTGCAAATTTTTCTAGTTCTGTACATGCATGTATATACTTATCAACAGGGCATATTAGGTTAATTTCACCAATAAATGAGTAGTTGAAAATTATTTAGAACGTGTCGGTTTTTCCTTGATATTGCCGGAAATCAGTGATCCGACTGACACGAGCGAACTGACAAAATAACTGATTGAACAATCATAATCTCTTTTTTTTTTTATGTAAGTTACAATGTTCCTTATATTATCCATTGTTATCCATCAGAATCGTATATGTTAATTTAGAGCAAAAGATATTATTTTGTCAGAAAATTTGATTCGTACAAATTAATTAGAACTAGCTAAGAAAATGACATTTACCAAACAATTGGAAAATTTAAACATTTGTTATACCAAATACTTCATTATATACTTCTGAAAGGACTTTTCGTCCTGAATATGCATGAAACGTTTGCCACTGGACGTTTAAACAACCACTGAATAATCAATTAATCAAATTTTTCTCTCAGTAATAAATGAATTAAACAATATAACTGACACAATTGGTGACTGTTGTTTGTTTGTACAGTAAACATACTGATTTTTTTTATTCCTTATATACAGTTTCAAGTATGTAAGAAAATTCATACATATTTCCAAACATCCTGACACTTCAAATTTGTAGGAGGTGAGATTCTCGGGGTGTTACCTAAAACTCTTTGGGGAAATGCAATTTTTAATTCCAATTTGAAACCAAACGGTAATAGATATCCCATGTGTTTTTTTTTTATATAAAATGCAGGTCTAATTTGATAAGGAGATTTGAAAAATCGATCTTAATGGTACATGTAGTTGAAATTTTACATTGCAATCATTTTGTGTCCGTCGTTGTCTTTCATACATGTACATATCAATTGGTGTATCCACTGTTTGCTGTTCGTAATCTGTTTTTTTTATGGCAGTCAGGCCTCGCGATCGGTGTCCAAATTTAAGCCCCCACTTAGGTAAATTAGTTATCATGTATAGGGGAGGGGCTATTTTTCTCGATTCAAACATTATTTTCCTTCCCGGAATAAAAAAAAATAGCTTAACAATTTTTTTAATTTTTTTCATTTAATCATAAACCGATGCATATAAAATGATATTTTAAAAATTTAAAACATATTTTTATGGTAAATATATCTAAATGTCAGGATAATTTTCTTATCCAAATATTTTTTGTTTGTTTAAGGAAATAGTGTTACAATGTATCAGTTATGTAATTTGACACGTGTCTTATAGTTTAGTGATTTTCGGAAAAATTAACGAAAACCGGCACAGACGTTGTTCTATGAATCTTCTATTATAATTTGTGATCTTTTATTGATTAAATTTGAATATATGCATTAAATATCAATATCTATCTAGATAAGAAATGTGTTTACATTGTACACACCCCTTTTAGTCCTTAGTACCATATTCTCATTAGTGCACTTAGGAGTCCTTAGTCGTGTTTAGACGCACCATTTTCTGCTCTTTGGTCGGATTGTTGTCTCTTTGACACATTCTCCATTTCATTCCTCCATTTTATTCAATTAGTTGTGATTTCCTTAATAAAAGTGTCCTTTATAATAATTTTTTGACAGAAATTTTCTTACTTAATAATTGAAGAATTCTTTTTTTTTTTTGACACATTTAAAATTGCTGCCGTAAATGTTATTTTGCGCGACGTCAAACTGTGAAACATCGGGAAAAGATGCAATTCCCCCCCGAGATTTTACTATTAGCTTAAAGGGAAACTCCGCAAAAAAAATCAAAAATTGATTATTCTGTATAAAAATGCTCAAATTCATTGATATTAAATTTTATTCTGCTAGACAAGAGATCACCATCGATTTTAAAATTAGAGTATCAATTCTCTGCGTTCCGCCAATTTGACCATCTTTGACCATCTTTTCCGTTTTAGCCACGATATGTCTATGAACCACAAAAGACCAAAACAGTAGTCGTAATTGCGAATGGATATCTTGTCAATCGTACGGTTGTATTATCCGACTTACTAATTTGATACGGAAAATAGTTTTTTTGTAAGTAACCAAGGTCTGCATGTCGTTTTTAACTGTTTATATGGGAATTGGTTAAAAAGTCATAGTTCAAAGTCATAAATTATCATAAATAAGTGTTCCGTAAAAATTGTTTACGAAAATCTAATTTGTTCATAATTCTTTAATTTATTAAACTTATTTTGATAAATTCGGACCTTCCCTTGTCTGATCACCTGCATGGCTAAAGGTATTACTCCCAAAGGTATTGTGAGGTGACACGTCCAGGTATTCAAGCGATTTCCTGTCGGGTGTACTGTATAATATACATCTCTCAGACTGTCTTGCGTGTCCGATAGTGATATAAACTAGTCAATATTACTAAAACTCATACGCTTGTTTATAAATAACATTTCTGGTGTAAAGAATACTATTTATAAAAATCTAAATAGTTTTAAAAAAAAAGATTTGATAAAATAAAAATCTGTTTACACATTTTTTTCCAAGGGTAAATATTTTCTTTCTTGGTATTCAATAACAGAAAAAAGAATAAACTGCTTGTCCGCTAAATAGGGATATTCTTGCCATATAAAAGACTTATAGTTATATTAAAAAATAGGGAAAATGACTTTAAATTGGTTCTGTCTTTTTTTTAAATATCATTAAAGATGTGTGTCTAAAGTGAACGACACAAGAACCCCTTCATACTTTAGTACGAGAGTATAGCATGTAAACATTCCTTCTCAATATGGTTGTATTGGAAATCTTCTATTACAGATTAACAACTCATGGTCCGATATGCATGTAATATTTGGCACACGCCCATAGCTCTTTCTACCATCATCATCTTATTCTTTGATATTGCTGTAAACATCGATGGTTTACATCCAAACAAAATAGGAGTGATGTACCTTCAAAGCTTCTCCGTGTTATAAACTTGTAAAAGATAAAACCGAAATTTCGGTATTGACGTGAATCGACATCTAATAAACAGAATTTTTAAATAACGATTTTGAGTGATCACCTACCAAACCAATATAAACGTATGGCAAGATATAACCATGCAGGAATTTAGTTTTCGTCAGACACAAAAGCTCATCACTATCATAAACGTATACGTATATGCATGCAGTTTTAAAATATCAAGAACAAGCGGTCGATGTCGATAGTCCGTTTACTAACTGTTCAGAGTCAGACATGTCACTTGTTCATTCTTGGAAGCCTTCATATTCCCCGTCCGATGATGGGAACCCTTTCTGATTAAGTTGACTATAAATGCTTGTATGGTGGTTCTGTCGTTTATTGTTCGCTGGCTTATTGTTTGCTAGCTTCTGTCTGGTCTGATTACACGGGGATCCTCCTATCTGTTGTGCTAACGTTGATCGATTAAGGTTGGGTAATTTATATATAATAAATGAATAGTTGTTAAAAAAAAATCAGAACGAAGAATTATTTTCTCAAGTGTATTTTGTAAATTGTTCATGTAAATAATAAATTTGTCAACAGATCAATATATCTATAATGTCGGTATTTAAAAGACCGCATACACATTTTGCGTTCGTATAATGGTATTGCTTCGTCGTCGTCCGTCGTCAGTTTGACTTGTTCGTGGAGCGTTTTCACAAATTCTGGTATACTAGTACTTTGTGGTTTCCAGTTAATCGCCATTTTGAATACGTGTTTTATAGATTCGCAAATGATACTTGTCCACAAATAAACATGTTAAAGCTGGTTACGAGGTAATACACAATCGTACAATCGTTCTTTAAGTTTTTGAAAGTACATGTTGAAGTTTTAATAATCAGAAAAAGATGTGGTATGATTGGGGATGAGAGAACTCATCGCAAGAAATAAAATGACACAGAAGTTTTCACCATAAGTCACCCCACGGCCTTCAATAGTGAGTAATGAACATACCACAGTCATTATTTTATAAATTATCTCATACAATATGTTAAACAGACAATTTGTTAAAAAAATTCGTAAGAGTTCCGCGGAACCCAGTGTCTCGCCTATTCTTTCTGTTAATCGCAAGCTCGACAAATATTAGGAAAAATATCAATCAAATATTCCTGTTGATACTATCTTTTCATTGGAAGAAACTTATTACCAAGTTTGGTAAAAACCAATCTAATAATGGTTAAAAACTTCTTGATACTATATTATGATCATAAACTAGCTTCTGTCCAAGTTTGGTAGAAATCCAAGATAGTTTTAGAGACGGTTATTAAAATTTCAAAAGCTTTAACCACAGAGTGAATATTTGTAGACGCCACCGCCGCCGAAGCCGACGGAATGTAGGATCGCTTAGTCTCGCCTCTTCGAGTAGAGTCGAAGACTTGACAAAAACATAAATATCAAACTTCCTTCTGACATACGTTTTTTATTGAAACCATTTGTATATGCACGCATCTATGTTGGAATTAAAATAAAAACAAAACATTTATAAATATATATATTCCTTTTGTCTTCGTATATCTTACATTAACATTTTAACAAGCTGACCACACTCTTACTTATAAGTTAGCGCACACCAAAGTCGTGCATATATGGCAAACAATTTTGCTGGGATAGAAATAAAACAACAGCAAAATTATTTGTCCTTTTATCATTTTAACTTGATCAGAACAACACATTAAATTATAAATATTAATATTTTCGATACAATTGTTTTAAATAACTTAAAACTAAAAGATCGTGATTGTTTAATCAGTTGCTACGTTATTTGGCACGTGTCAATCGGTTCATTGATTTTCGGCATATCAAAGAAAAACCGGCACGTGTCTAAATAATGTTGAATATTTCGTTTATTGAAATGTATGCATTAAATAGTATTCCCTAACATAATATATCAAAATAATACATATAACAGCACTCCTTCTAGTCCTTAGTAGCATAGTCAATGCCTTAGTGCACTAAGGACTTCTTAGCAGTGTTTAGACGTTCTTAAAAAAAACACCCGTCATTTTTTAATAATCATTGAAGGTTAACAGCTACATGTAGTCTGTTTCCCGGCCGTTATTGAAATTCTTGACAATACCTTAATATTTGTATATTCCGAAGGCTTACTGAATGTTTTACGGAGGGGACCAACCTATTTAGCAACATACTATTGTGAATTATTTTTTCGGATACTAATCTTTTAGACATACATTTAAACGGTTTTATTGATAGGCAAGCATGAACACAATGAAAAATGAATCCGTGAAAGTGTTCCATATTTATTTCATTCAAATAAAGACTTGTTATGATAATACCATGTTTTAAACTATTTTATAAAAAAAACCAAGATTATATCTTAACTTGTAAATTCAATTACAAGTTTTAAAAGTTCCTCAATTTAAAATCCTTCTTAAGGAATATAATGATACATGATATATTTGCCTGATCTTATATTTGTTTACTTAAAAAAAAAATAATGTCTTCATATAATTTTTATTTTTATTCAATTTTCCACAAAACATATTTAGCTTAGTTTAAATGAAATTCAGAAAAGAGATTTCAAACACTTTTGAAGAGGATATACATATACCTGTTAATTCACCTCAGTTTAATTTGTTAATTCAAGTTTGACATTTAACATTTTAATCCGCAATCCACATTTACCCGACAATCTTGTATATAGTATTTTCTCAATGGAACAACATTACGTGCACGTGACCATCAGAAACTAAGACAAAATATTTATAATATGGATTTATCAATTTCAACTCAAATATTTGAAAATATCTTAGAAGCATATGAATTGGCCAAATAAGCGAAGAATTATAATCTAGCATATGGTTCAACCAAGGATTTGTATAGTTTCTTTTAAATAAAATATTGTTGGTGTTTTTGACTAAACCAGCAACATTGCCGTTATTAAATAAAAATATAAAACTTTCGCCATCTGATAATGATAGGTTAAAATGTTCATTAAAATGTATAACATTTGTCTTTTTTAACATATAATGGGCATTTTATAATGACATGAAGTTCATCTTCAATAGTAGAGCTAGCGCTACAACACATGTCATCTCGTGGACTTCTTTTCTTTCATACTTTCCAGTTTCATTTTTTTAGTGGAGCTACCCCGCATCTAAATTTTGCAAAAGCACTTTTGTTTTTAATTGACAGAATATTTTTTATCAAATAACAGTTGGCCAACAGTATATTTTTAAGTCCATTTCGCTCAGTGGAATAGAAATTACAATTTTAACTCTTCTGTCGTAGAAATGTCAATACCATGTTATTGTTTGTACGTAAAACATATATCACTTTATCAAAATGTGTAGTCCCAGCCAAGATTCACTGAATAACCTCGAAATATTTACAGATGATAAAATATTTACACAAAAAGTCATGAATCTGTATGAACGTTATGTACGATGATGTTAATTAGTGTTCACAAGAAAGTAAGTATGACTGTAAGTTTTATTTAAAGTCGGAACAAATATATAATACTTTAACCGTGCGAAATATAAGCTTTGGTGAGGTCTTTAACCGACTATCATATAAAAACCGCAATGTATGAACGTTACACAATTAGAGATGAACGTTTGACAAATGCACATTATCTGATATACACAATTATACACGATTGACGAACGCACTATACACGGTTAAGAATGAATGATTGATGAACGCACGATACACGCACGATACACGGTTGAGAATGAATGATTGATGAGCGCACGATACACGCACGATACACGATTAAGAATACACGATGCACGCACGCTACACGGAAAATACACGGAACGATGAATGATGAACGCACGATTGGTACACGCACGATGCACGCACGCAACACGCACGATACACGATGAACGCACGGAATAATGGTCAGTTTGAATTTTAGAAGGTCTGTAAGTGACAATATGGGATATGAATAACTAGCACGATACGTTTACTATATCGAAACCTCCGATGTGCTCCATTTGAGAATTGTAGTAAATGCAATTCGCTCATGATTGACTTAATATCTGTATCAAAAATGGATTCATGAGTGAGTGGTCTTGAAATTTAGTTACCTGTAGTTGCTTTTGAGTTAGATGAAAGACAGAAGAAACATGACAGCACTTAATTTTTCAATTGGTAACTATACGAACAGATCAAAGATATAAAGGACGACTTGCTCTTATCATCTTTTTTGTTCAAAAGATGTATTTGTGTTTTGAATTTACTCCATACCCTAAAACATTACTTACATGTAAGATGATAAAATGTTATTGCAATAAAACATTTCAATAAAAGATCCATTTAATAAAGTACAAAAACAACACTTTCAAATAAGCTACATGTGTAATTGCCTCAATTATGCAAACATCAATGCTTATATAAAATCTCCAAGTTTAAACAAAGTAAAATATACATGTTGTACTTCTTGAAAATGATTAAGCTAGGCAAACAATCTATGTCATTAAAATATTCTCAGTATCAGCATTCACAACGTATATGCTTGACTACTTTTTGTACAGCTGAGATTGTTCACTGTATAATAGAAAAATGAGATACTCATTTTATAAAAAAAAAAGTCATTTAGAATAAATGAATAATAATGTATTGTTCTGAATCAATAGACAACTTTCGAGTTCGATGCATTACCGTCAAAAACTATGGTTTTAATGAACGTCGTTTGTGATTTAGGGGCGTCGTTACTTCCATTCTAATGTTGAGCGAGTGGTTGGAAAACTATAATTCTATATTGTACGATTTATTCAGCAAATTGAATTCTCAAAATTGACAATCAGCACTGCTGTCGTTATGGAATTGTCATAAAGTACCTACAGAAATATCATTGTTTCTAGTTTGAACTGCACAACGGGGATCACTAAGACGCTTGATGAACTTTGTTAGTGCAAGGATAAAGACAAGCCCCTCTATCTGGTGAATGACGTCATAAAAGCGCGCATAATTGACGAGTTTTTTCCGGTGACGAATGAACTCGAAAGTGGTCTATTCAACTTGTTGGTTTAAGTAATAAATTTGACGATTACAAGCAATTACGGAGTTGAAGAACACAGTTAAAGATACAGAACCTAACTCAAAATTTGTATTAATTAAAATGAGACCATGAATTTTACGTGTTAACCGCACCTTTCTCGTGGATTTTGCAGCATAGTGTGTACAATAAAATTATATATAATATACAATAAATTGCGACAGTGTTTACGATTTTGAATATTACTACGCTTAAG
The DNA here is from genome assembly GCF_036588685.1 of Mytilus trossulus. Classification (NCBI taxonomy): domain Eukaryota; kingdom Metazoa; phylum Mollusca; class Bivalvia; order Mytilida; family Mytilidae; genus Mytilus; species Mytilus trossulus. The sequence goes on along the minus strand of NC_086380.1, from coordinate 37,728,788 downwards.
TGTCTTAACGGTTTATTGTTATACTCTGATATTGACTGCCACAAATATATTGACATCATGCCTGTTGAGACTCTTTGTTTTTGTATTTTCCTATAAGGTTTCGTACAGAAATAATTACATGAATTATAGACGAATGACATTTACCATAAAGTTTCATATTAATGTACCCAACTATCATACGGCTAACTCATGCATATCATCTGTACTATCTTTTTCGCCCGGTCGTCAAATATCTGTACGGTGCAATTTCAGTCAAATCATGAGAAAAGGTCAAGGAAGGAGGTGCAATTTCCGTAAAATCACGAGAAAAGGTCAAGGATGGACGATTTCTAATGTTACGAGATTTTTTACTACAGAATTTTTGCATAGTCTGTCTTCTGGATTATAATACGTGGTATGGAAAAATGAAAAAAAATGTTGTCACTAAATAAACATACACTAAAAATATGAATGACGGATATTTATTAAAAAGCGCAGTTTTTATGAAATTCCATCGAAAATGATAAAAATTCGCGAAAAACAAAAATGTTTGTCTGTGGCTCAATTGTAATTTACCGTAAAACCAAATAACATATCTAATTTAGTTCTTAAGAAGTTTGTTACACCATCAAATTACTGCCATTACGCTCCTTGCTAATTAAACAACCAATTTCTCACGCAATTGCCTTAAGTACTACAATATGCAAAAAGATAGCTTTGATAAATGTATTTAATCGGTACAAGGTTGAGGATACACACATTTTAAAAATACAGAAAAAAAACAATTATAATAGGCGCAGGATTCATGCTAATATGGGAATGTTAGGTAGTCAACTTTTCCTTCTTCAATTTTTTCAAATTAAATTTGTTCTATTGGTTGCTTCGACGGCATCGTTCACTTTGCCACTGAAAATGCCATTTTTGCGAGGCCGAAGTTTGATATCCTATCAAATAGCTATTAAAGGTATACCAAGATTATGATTTAATACCCCAGACGCGCGTTTCGTCTACACAAGACTCATCAGTGACGCTCAGATCAAAATAGTTATAGAGTCAAAAAAGTACAAAGATGAAGAGCATTGAGGACCCCAAATTTAAAAAAGTTGTGTCAAACACGGCTAAGGTAATGTATGATAAATACGTAATTCCTTCTATTAATTGAGAAATGTTGCAATTATTTTTACTTACATTTGTACCACGTCTATGTTTTTTTTTACATTGTAGGGATTTGCAATACCGATACCTATACATAGTTGATGTGTTGACCTCATTTTAGTTTGTAACCCGGATTGTTTTCTCTCAATCGATTTATGACTTTCGAACAGCGGTATACTACGTTGCCTTTATCCTTCCTGAATAGTTAAAATATTGGTACATCGCAGCATAAATATGAGCTAATGATTGTTGGTGTTAAACGTCACTCCTGGCTAATTAAGATGTTTTATAGCGATTAGTTTTTTTTTTGGTAGAGGAAGCTGGAGTGCACGGAGAGAACAACCGACCTTCGAAAAATTCGCGACAATAATACATTAATTTCATGTATACGTATCAATGACGAAATAACTGTGTAGACGTAACACAAAAACTTCGACCAAACATCATTAATAGCCTTTTGTAACAGAAGGCAACCTCTGACCAAACATATTTGTTGTGGCTATTTATTTTTTATTACGCCCTCTGTTGTGGACCTGGCAGCGACTTATGATAATATTTTCACTTTATTTTCATATTTTATTTCGTTTGGTTTTCTAAAGGTTCATAGATTTCACAACAACACTGACTTATATTAGTTGACATGAATAAACCATGCAAATGGTATGAACAAGTGTAAAACACATGGGTTAAAACAATCTGATTAAAATTCAGACCCACCACTACTACCTTACTCGTATACCATATGAGTATAACAAAGTCAGATATCTATGTTTTATTTAGATTGAGGTTAAACTTGTGAGATAGATGAAAAGCAGGTATGTTATGGTAAATTTATATTGCCGTCTATTTAGGTCTATTTGAATTTGTTAATCATGAAAAAAAAATCACCTCCTGTACAACCTCCATTATGTTCGCTCTAATACTTTGAGCTTAACTGAAATTTACCAGGAGTTGCAGGAGTAGTATTTATAGTAATTGCTGATTACAAATTTATTTTAGACCAACATATCTGCATATGAACTGAAAGACGAACGAGAAATAGACGTAGGGACTATATGATTCCATCATTTCCACTTTTTACACTGTATTACATAAAAAAAAGAGAAGAAAAAAAGGAAATGAAGTTTATATCTTACATCGATATCCGAGTTTTAAGTTTTAGTGATCTGTTGTTTGTAATTCACGTAGCTTTAAATCAGTTGGTTCTCTTTTCTTTTTTTAAAAGTAGAGAAAAAATAGCAAGGAAGCAGTCTCAAACCATAGTTGAGGAAACACAGATAATATTATAACCAAATTATCGTAAACGAAAAAATGGAATAGACGAACAACTCAACCTACAACCCTATAGCGACAGTGGCAAACACTGCCTGAAATTTTAACATGGTTGTGTTCGCAGTTGTTAGTACGAGTACTCAATCTTGCATAATATTAATTTGCAGTCATTTTTGATGAACAATAAAATATAAGAATATATTAATACTATCATTTGTTAACATAAAAAATAATTTGTGATAGACAAGCTCATAGCGATAAGTATTTATTCGAATATTGAACAGGTATTAACTTCGTTACACTTAGAAAACACATTTTTACTATATATCCCTTGTTTATCCCTTAATGGTTTATCATTTTCTCCCGATATTGACAACATGTTCTAGCCAAAAAAAAAAAGAAATTGTCCTTATTGACAGATTTATTTTTTTTAGTTGTTTTTTTTTTGGGGGGGGGGGACATTTAGCTTTAAGAGAAATTTTGTCATTTTTTAAAGTTTTTGTAAGCAATACAATTGTGGGTTAATACTGATCAAGTTACATTTTAATTTGCGTTTGATTTGCAATTATGGTAATATGTTTATAACGTTCAGATATTTTTTAGAAATAGAATATCTTACACGGTAATAAGCTTTCGAATGATATATAATATAGCCGTGTGTTAGGTGGGAGCATTATAGTTGTTAAATAAGAGTCTTGGTAAAATGTTGCTCGCCTATTAGCTAAATGTTCGAAGCTGACGATGTCATCTTTAAAAGCGAACATATTAGTTTATTGTATCTATTTATATTTATAGCCATAGCTTACGTTTCGTGTTTATGAATGAGTTGAGAAGACGACATAAACTAACATATATGGACACAAACATCGTAAAGTTTATTTAACTTATTTTCACTAGAAGAATACTTGGTGATAACATTCAGTTGGGTTGCTGAATGGTTAAATGAATTCTCAAATTAAAAATGTATGTTTGTACTTATGAACTATTTAATATTTAAGAAAATACAATAAATAAATATCTAACTTATTACGCTATATTATTCATTATAAAAAAATAAGTTAGGTCCGGAAAGAGTTGCCGAAGGGATTTCGATAGGATATAAATCGAACTGTCAATCAATTTAATTCTACTGATTGTAAGATAGATTGTATTTTCGGTTTACTCTCTTCCTTTAAACTGTCTAGTGAAGCAGTCTTAATAATTGGTCTACTTTTGGTCTTTCTATTGTTTGGTATTTGACAAACCTGACTATGAGTCTGCTCGCTACAGGTTTCGAAAAAAAATCTTTTATAAACCATATTTGCGGCAATGAATTATTGTATTTTATTTATGTCTGATGAAGTTATTTAAGATACAAACACATGTGCCTTTTACAAAATAATTAATTGCATCGTCTTGTTTATAATTCATGATCATATCAAAGAAGTACAATGCTATATGATTTTTTTTATGATATAAAAGACGGAAAAGGATTTTTGTTTTGAAATGACAAATGAAGACTATAGTTATAACAGAGATTGCAATAAATATTATCTCTGTCAAAGGCACTTTATTTGTTTGGTAAATTGGCATCCTTCAAAGGGGCATTAGCTACGAGATATCTAAAACATCTAAAATATGATTCTTTTTTGTTCAATCATAAATGAAAGTGAAATAGTGAAATAATAATTCTCTTTCAGAATCCAGTATGGTCAATTTTTTCAAATTAAGCTAAGAATTCGAAACATTGATGATAAATTATTCACTTGGAAGTACATACTGGGATAGTTAATTAGATGGCGTCAAGACTAAATACAAACGAAACGAAGCGTCATATTATCGAGCCCATGCCTTGTAATTGTAGACGTTAAATAATTTGGATAAATGTTTTATATGGTTATAAATTAAATATGAGAATTTGAGTCAAATTTTGTGAACATGAATTTGACCTTTAGGTGTCATACCACCAATTAAAAGTCCCTATCTGTTCAACCAAATTTTGCAATTTTCACAGCTTTCTAAATATTTTACCTTAATTCTAACTTCATAGAAACTAGGTATATCCTGAATGGTACAAGTGTCACCTTTCTGCATGCCAATTTTCAACATACATTCAAAATCATACAAGAAAGAAGAGAGCTCCCGAAAGGAGGTACCAATAAAAATAACCCCTGGTTTTCTGGAAATCTTAAATTAGTATACCATGGAGCGCATTAATCCTCAATTTTAAATGCAAACTCCTAGACCGGTAAAATTTGGCTCAAAATGGTCTTAATATATTTCTCTTTCAACAAAAGTTTCATTTCTGCAAATTTGTTGGTTAGGTTAGGTGAACAATGACATCAAATGAACTATTTTTTGTCCGAGTAGGCCTACTTTGGGGAGTAATTGGTGGTATGACACCTTTAGACAGAACACAAAAACAAAGGCATTGTATTTACTGCGCGATATGAAAGTGTCTTCTATTTACAGCATTCCCCTTTGTTGACCAGCTTATAACTGTTCACCAGAAATTTACAGTTTTACTGGTCCTCAGACCATCGTGGTATACTTTATAGGTGGAAAAAAGTGTTTCCTTTCATTCAAAAGCATTTCGATAAGTACGTCGGATTTTGATTTTCTATTATGCAAATTTGTTATCTGATTAGTTATATTGACCTTTTGATATCAAATGCAATGTTTTCATATCAATGTTCAAATGATACTTCTACCGGTATCTTCTTATAATTTTTTTTTTAATATTCGTTTTTGAACAAGTTAAATTGAGACAATTTTGAGCTTTCTCAAAAGATGAGGACTGCTTCGCAATATCCTTATTTGAGGTAATATGTGTACATGTGGTTGTTAATTTAGTATTGAAAATGTAGTATTTGTAAATATTGATTGATATAAATCGGATTTACTTTTATACACCCATGCTTTTAAAAAAATTGTTTACTTTACTTGTTGAAAACATTTACAAATAGAAACGACTCTCGAGGTGTGCTTCTCTGGAGGTGTGCCTAGACTGGAAGTTATAAAATACAGATAATAGATATAGGAAGATGTGGTGTGAGTGCCAATGAGACAACTCTCCATCCAAATAACAATTTAAAAATTAAACCATTATAGGTTAAAGTACGGCCTTCAACACGGAGCCTTGGCTCACACCGAACAACAAGCTATAAATGCACCTTTTCTAAAATTGTATAGGAACATTGTTTAGCAAAACAAATGGTGCATATAGCAGAATAACAAAGCATTAATTGATAATATTGATATTTTAATATTGAATTTCAGTGTGCAAAAGTTGCATAGTAAGACAAACATGAATTTAAGACAGTTGATCGAAACTGTAATACACATAGTTAATTTTCCTGCATTTTATGTCTTATCCTGAGACGAGAAAAGTCTGTAATTATTTATCTCATTTCAGCCACTAACTGTTGCTTTAACTCAGTCGTATTATAAAACAACCAATCAAAATCTATTTGTGATAAGCAATTATTTTAAGATAGCGTATATGTCGACTGAAGCTAATAGCTCCGCACAGTGATGCGTAGCAAAAAGCGCTTCTGTGAAAGATATTTTAGACGTTAGGTTTTGATTTGTTATATATTGTTTTGAGAACCTCGATTAAAAGTTGTTTTCTCATATACAAGTGAACTGTCCTATAAATCTAATGGCAGGCCAATAATAGATATCCTGCTCGTAAATGCTAATTGATAAAGTATTTGTTTGAAATTCACTACTCACATAATGTTCTTAATTTCTTTCTTTTTTTAAAAGTCGTTGCTAATGCCCCAATTATAGCTATTAAACCACTAATTATTGCAACCACGGTTTCGGTCTTTTCAGCTAAAATCAAATCAAATGAATACGTTACTGGCATATAAAACTGTTCACCAATACCTTTGTTAACCTTGTAAGGACTATAAAATTGCAAATTCATATGATAAAATGAAACAACGATTTACGTATGAACAACATATAGTTTTTAAGAAATATTTATGTATAATCATTTAGAAATTTGATGATTTTAAGACAAGTTTTTCACGATTTCATAATTTTTCTTTACACCTCTACAAATGTTCATCTATCTAAAAAGATTTCAATAAGTAATTTTTCCGAAAATTAAAGAGATAAACAGATTATGTTTTCCGATTTACGATTATAGTCAACGAGCCAAAGTTGTATGCAAAATTTTGCTCAAATCTGTGACATAGTCCATTTACTGTAATTTGAGCACAGGCTCTCCACTTAATAGATAACTGTATTGTATTTGAAGATCTTTACCTGATGGATAATTTTTTCCCAATGTCATGCTTTGGTTTTTGAGATATACATTTGCAAGTCAAAATCTACATTTTATCCATATTTATGAGACTCTTTTCCATACAAAACTTATATCAATTCTAAAAATTTCATCAAATTGGTTACGAAGATCAATGCCAAATGACAAGCAGGCATTTTTTAAAACTCAAACATTACTCATGAAAGGAACAAAATCCTTCTTTCGCCTAGTAGAGTTTTGAATTTATTCTAATGCCTTTAAAACAGTATTGAAAATAAAGTAAGTAATTTACCATATTAGGTAATAATATGTAGAATTGTTAATGTTTTGTGTTTTTTTTTCCATCTTATACATTAATGATGATTCACGTGAAAAAACGTTTGCAATACAATAGTTATGATTTTGTTCTTTAGGAAAGATTATCTAACTTATAATTTGTCTAGGATATGTCAATTTAACAACATTAAACGATTAATATTAAAGAATCAGTTACCAGCTGTGTTTCCATTTTCGTCTGAAACAGAGAAAAAGAGGCATCTGAATATTTTCAATTAGATTAAACACAATGTTTAACTTTCAAATTAAGATACATTTTTAATCAAAAAAGTAAACCAAAGCAAAACAAGAAAAGCAATAAACCTATTTATGTCGAATTTGAACTATTTGAAAGGAAAATACAGAAACTATAAAAACATGTGTATGCCGGCTCGCATACACCAGACACAGATTAACACAATGTTCATTAAACAGACACATGTTAAGCAATAACAGCATTATTTCTTTTCAAAATTGACCAACGGATACATTCGTTCGATTTATTGAAGTTAATTAAAGTATGCCTAAAGGCTTTTTAGTCCTGTAACAAGTACTTTGGTACCATCATGAAAACATTTTTTTGCTGTTTTAAACTTTTTGACCATATGTTGTGCTCGACCAGTAAAGTCGAGCACATATTCTATTGGATAAGACTCGCCGTAATCTAAACAGTACTTAACTGTACCATACTTTGGTTTCGGCTTTACCTATGAATAATTCTGATTTAGTTCTTGAAAATCTTGGTAAAGTCTTGAATGGTCTCAACTTCGTCTCGACCAGTCTTGACTAAGGCTTGACCTGTCTCGACCCGTCTTTACCAGTCTTGACCCCTAAATTATTTCCTGACTGGTCTGAATCAGCCCATCTTATTCAATCATATATATTGATCTTACAAAATTCTAGGGTACCGTTTCACAAAGCCTTCGTAAGTCTACGTGTCATCGTAAGCCCATCGTAAATTAATCTTAGGATTTACAGCCGTTTCACAAAGCCGTCGTAAGTTAAGTTACGATGATCGTAAATGGTGCGTAAATCCTGGCGTTACTTACTACAGCTATACCCAGTCGTAACTCCATGGTAGCTTTTCTACGAAAATGAATTAATCCATCTGCAGCGTTCTTTATTCTTGGTCAAGATACCTCAAATGTCAGAAAACGATGAAGAATCTTCAATATTATATTAACTTATAGGACTACACGTAAAGTCTTTCTCCGTTTGATTATTTGTATCTGCAAGCAACTTACATAATGCAAATCCAAGGTATTTATCACTTTTTACTCATCTTATTTCCTACCGGCGTTCGTCTTAACAATTTAATAAATAGGATTTCTATCACGTCCGCGTTCTGAAATCTATTTATAATTATATCACTACAGGCACAGTGGTAATCGATACAACGTTTACAAAAGGATGTTGTTTCCCATTTAAAGAGAACACAATGAACATCAAATGTGAGGATTTAGTCAAATCGTAGAACCATGATCATGAATTTGACAGCTAGTTGATGAACATATTGATAGAATATATATCATTATTTTATACAAATTATACACAAACACAATATACAAAGTTGATATAATAGTTCAACACATGGCATGGGTAAAATGTCTGTTATTACTCAAAATCAAAAGATGGGACATAAAACTTTTGTTTACAATGTAAATTAAAATCAATGTTTTAGTCAACCAGATAGTAATTATTTTTTTTGTAATTTCTGCCAAAAAAGAAATGTATTTTGATTAGAATATCGAAATAAATATAATTTGATTTGGAATAGTTTCCTAGTCAATGGAATTTATTGCAACTATTTATATATACATGTATGCCCTTCTAGAGACTATTTTGGGATCGAATTTAATGAGGATGATATATACAAAAACTGAAAGGTGTAGGGGGAAAGGGGGGTGTAAGCGCTGTAGATCAATTAGACTTTGTTTAGATGGGACATGTCTTCAAAAATTAATACAGTTGAAAAATGGAAAGGGGAGGGGACGTTGAAGATTAAAAAATGAGGCAATTTTTTTCCTGTTTACTTAATATTATTTTTTATTTAAGGACATCACCACAGGTACCTGTATTTCTATCCATGGGTAGGTGGACTTTCTTTATGTTATAGATATGGCAAGTCGACCTTCCCATTGATAGAAACAAGTGCCTGTGTACATCTCCCCTCGGTCCATCTTCCTTCAATCATATTATTGAGGGAAAGAAAGACAATTAGTTCATACACAATAACCGTTTTAGTTATACAAAACTGTTGGAGATGTAGGTTTTGCGTTAATAAGACAGCAATCAAATAGCAAAGACAAACTAAGGATATCTAGACGGCAAAATATAGTATAGATTTCAACAATAAAGTTTAGTGTCTATTTCCTGACTATATGAGTATTTGGACCGTTCGCGTACGGTCCGCGGACCGTATGCGTACTTTTTCTAAATACGCATATGGTCGGACTGTATTTATTTGAAATTACCCGATACACGAGAGAATAAAAAGCAAAGTTGATTAACAAAATAACTAAACTCTGCGTTTTCTTCTTAACAAAGGGCAAGGTACGGAAACACCAATGCTTGTGAATGAACATAATGTTCAACTTTTCTTTCCAAATGATATATACTTATTTATCAATAATAAAGGACAAGATACGGGAAGGTCCGTTATTTGCCCCTTTTTCTCATTTTTCAAATTCTGTTTTGGAAAGCTACTTACCACGTTCAGATATTTTCTTAGGTTTGAAGTTTGTTTCGATGGGCGTAAAAGGGCACTAAAAACGCCAAATAGAAGGAAAAATCTCGATTTTTGGTCATTGTTTCTTAAAATTTGATAAGGTGAGCCTACGTGACCGGAGAAAATTGCGATGATTTAGACAGCAAAAAAAATATTAATGATATTGGAATAAAAAAGTTCCGACAAATCTTGACTTCTAATTTCGTCCATTATTGCAGACAAGTTAATTTACATTCTTTTCCTACATTATGTCAGAAATTATTACAACACTGATAAAACAGTTCGTGAGAGATCTAGAGTTCAGACCATAATAACCTTTTAAAAAACAAAAAGCTATGCAATAACAGAAAAACCATAAAACACCTAGTTATAAATTTCATGCAATCAAAGAGCTATTCTCTATTTATCAACTTAGAGCCGAATGTTTGGAACCAAGGATGCAAAAAGAACAGAAACAGGTGAAGAGCTATCTTACCAAAAAGGATATAATAAATAGTCAAATCAGTAAAAGGTCAACTTTGCCTGATGGAGTCAAAACCTTAGTTTCTTTATAATGTCAAAATTTATGGACAATTAACATGTTTGTAAGATCCACAATTGAAGGGGGATAGGAACTTTATCGGGATTCCGGGATCGGGTGTTTTTAAGCTCAGGATTTCGTGATTGACCCTTTTGGGGATCCTGAAATTCTTTAATCGAATTTCGGGATGTTTGGATTTAAATCTATTTAAAATCAGGACCTCGGGATTTCATGTTGTAAAGCCCTGGATTTCGGGATCAGGAACACTCCTATCTCCCCTTTTAGACACCTAAAACAACAATTTCTGGCTAAGGTCTGGGGGACGAATGCTCAAGGACGAATGATATTGTTTCGTGTTTGCATTTTTTTGGGGGGAAAGGGGGAGGGGGGTTAAAGAAGTGTTTTACCACGTACGAATTTTAAATATACGTTAATATTTCTCCAAATACAATTGATTATTGTTGGTGGATAGTTGGTCTACGTATGGTAAAACTTAGTTAATTGGCCTTCCAATTTTATAAAATGGGTTAAAACTGTGTACAAAGATATAACCGGTTGTATGTTAAACAATGGGCGGGTCTCATCACCATATACCATTAAACGCGGGATAAGGCAAGGCTGTCCATTTAGTTCCCTGATTTTTGTTATTGCCGTAGAAATTTTGTCCTGCAGAATAAGACAAGACAACAACAAAGGTTTTTAAATTAAGCTAGATACTAAAACACATAGTTAAAAGATTTCCCAATTAGCTGACGACACAACACTTTTTCTAAAAATCAAAAGATGAAGTACACACACAATGTACGTCACACTCTTAATATTATTGAAATCTTTATAACACTATCAGGTTTAAAATTAAATAGATCAAAAACAGAGGGCATTTGGTTAGGAAAATTAGAAAAATTGTAAAGATAAGTTTGAAAATATAACATGGAATAAAGGACCAATAAAAAGTCTAGGAGTTTTTTTTTAACAGATTGAGCTGAATGTGATAAGCTGAATAATGGAAAAATAATACGGAAATGTGACAAATTAATAAGTAATTGAAAAAAAAGAAATTTTACAATGATAGGTAAAATAACAGTTGTAAAATCTCTTCTTATACCAAACTTTACATATTTAGCTTCAGTCACAAACCTACCACATGAATTCATTCAACAGTTTAAACTCTTATCTACAATTTAATATGGAATGGTAAACAAGAAAAAGTCACACGAACCACACTTAGCAAAGATACTACTGACGGAGGGCTCAAGATGACAGATGTAGACAATTATATAATCGACTACTAATAGTATGGATCAAAAGACTTACTGCAGATGATTTTGCTAACTGGAAAGTAATTCCAACATTTTACTTCAATAAATTTGGTGCTAATTTCAATGCTACTTTTCATGAATCCAGACAACATTTACTCTTTACAAAACCTACATAAAACTTCACCAAAATTCTACTTAGAAATTGTAAAGTCTTGGTTCAAAGTACAAAATTTAAATAATAAAAAATTCAATATGAATTTTAAAAACATTAGACAACAAATCTTATGGGGAAACAAACTGATAAAATTTCAAGGAAAGTGTTTAGTTTTTATAAAATGGATAACAGAAGGTATTATATTTATTAATGATATAATTGATCAAAGTGGTAATATCTCTCAAGAAATAATATCTAATAAATAAACTCATCATAGAAACCAGGACTAAATTTTATATATACGCCAGACGCGCTTTTCGTCTACTAAAGACTCATCAGTGACGCTCGAATCCAAAAAATCTATAAATAAAGTACGCAGTTCTAGAGCATTGAGATCCAAAATTCCTAAAAGTGTTGCCAAATACAACTAAGGTAATCTATGCCTGAGGTAGAAAAGCCTTAGTATTTCAAAATTTTTTGTAAACAGTTAATTTATAAATATAACAATATCAATGATAATCCATGTCAGCACAAAAAGCTTGTGATACACTCAGGGAAATATATATATATAATAAATTATCCTCAAAATCCAATTTAATGTTTGAAATTTCAAAACTTAAATATAATATACCAAATGAATGGCTCAAGGAACAATCAGAAAAATCAATAAAATCAAAAGTAAAAAATAAACTTAATCTTTGCATTAATACAAAAGAACAAAATAAGATAATAAGTTTACAAGTAATGGAAACAAAACAGATATACACACACATTAATAGTGGAAATGAAGACACGCCTTCATGTTTCTTTAAATGGAAACGTGTACTAAATTTAGATTCTTCAATCCCAATCAAATCAATGCTAAACTTTGTACTTACTTATTTAAAAGATAACAGATTAAAAATATTTAAATGGAAATTGCTGCATCATATCCTTCCTTGTAAACAACTGCTTTTTCAATGGAAGATAAAAGAAGACAGTAAATGTGACTTATTTAATGTAACAGAAGATTATACACATTTTTTTCTAGAATGTCAATACTTTAAAAAAAATTTGGGAAAATATCAAAATACTATTAAATAAAGTTAAAATTGTTTATCATATCCTAAACTACAGACATCTCATAATATGATATAAAATCTGTGACTATCAATTATTATGATATAAATCTTTTGGTGACACTCATTACATTTTCTATCCACAAGTGCACCCACAGTTCAAATTATAAAACTACACAATTTCATGTGTATGCCCTGTTTAAAAAAGATTTTTTGAACTACTTAAATATTTCGACACTTGCAGGTGGTAAACATAGTAAAATTTTGAAAGAAGTAAGCTTGTACATATAATTATTATAATTGCATATATGTTATATGCTATATTTATTCAGCAATACATGTGTCTCAACATTATTTAATCTTAAAACCATGTGTTGTGGACTTTGTCATGATCATGATCAGTGATAAAAGGTTAAACTCCTACTATCCTTGAAGCAGCCTTCATTTAATATATCACATACATGTATTCATAAATAAATGAACTAATATAATGTACTTTAATTCGCAACCAAGTATGTACACATACATAATTACATAATTGATACATATACAAATTTTGGTATTAAGCTATCCGTTAGTGATATAGATATCAAGATCGAGGAAAGGGCAGTGGTCATTGTTAGTATTAGCTTTATTTAAAGTAAGTTCAACAGGATAAATTTCTTTAGTATGCATACTGAAGTCGTCATTATTGAGAGACAAAATATCATCCAAATATCTAAAAGTATTATTAAATTTGTTTATGAGATGTTGATGGATGGGTCTTTGCCGATTTTTGTCATAAATTGTAACTCATAGCAATACAAAAACAGGTCCGCAATAAGTAGTGCACAGTTATTCCCCATTGGAATTCCGATAACCTGACGATATACTGAATCTCCAAAGCGAACAAAAATGTTATCTAGTAAAAATTCAAAGGCATATATAGTATCAAAGCATGTCCAATTGACATAGTTTTTTGTTTATTGCTACTAAAAAATGACTTAAAAGAGTTTGAACATATAAATTCACATTCTGACTTTTTAAATGCCCATTTAATTAGGTGTGTGATTTTTTTCTTAATGAGAATGCGAGGCAATGTAATATATAGGGTAAAAAAATCAAAACTTTGAACAGATTCAAAATAACCAATATAAGCATGCAATTTATCAAGTACTTCCAACGAATTCTTGACACTCCAAAAGTAATTAATTCCTCTATTTTCGAAGGCCTTATTTGAACAATTTATTTTCAGGTTTTTGATTGTACCAAGTGTACTTGTAAAATGAATAGACAATTTAGTAGTAGAACAATGGCCTGAAGACGAAATAAATCTATATTTGTAAGGTGTTTTGTGTAGCTTCGGCAGCCAAGACATAGTTGGGACTTTCATTGTATTTGGTTCTGCTTGTAAAACGGTAGCTAAAAGTTTACGTTTGTTACAGATGTCGTTTTCTGAAAATGGAGTCAGTTGGAATGTTGGTGAATTGGTAATTTCTTTTTTTCAGAACCTCAATATAAAATTTACGTCAAACAATAATAATATTATTAGCAGCTTTATCGGCCGGGACAAAAACAAATTCCTTGGCTAGTTCTTTTATGAAATCCTACAAGCTGTATGCTTATTATTATATGTGTATCGCATTTGCGTAACATGCCCATATTTTAAGTCTATAAGCCAAGAACGGTATGTGTTCATCTTATTCAGGATTATATATATTAAGCGGTTGGATGAAGAGATATGTTATGCAAACTTGTTGTTAGTCCATATTGTAAAAGAAAAAAAACTTATGTATGCATAATGCGCCACAAACAGTGTATTACGTAGCTATATAGTTTAAAGGAGGAGAACACATATTATATTCATTGGATTTGATAAATACCGTCAGCGATGTATCCATCGTTTAGTTGTGGAGGGACAGGACAACTCATTAAATTATAATCCTGGTAATTATTTAAATTAACGGTACCAATTTTCTTGCACCAGATGCGCATATCTTTTTTGATAACTATTTACACCACTGGGTCGATGCCACTAGTTGTGGACGTTTCGTCCCGGGGGAAGCACCAGCCCAGTAGTCAACACTTCGGTGTTGACATGAATATCAATTATATGGTCATTTGCATAAATTTCCTGTTAATAAAACTTTAACTTTTCTGACAAACTAAGGATTTTCTTATCCCAGGCATATATTACCTTAGCCGAATTTGACAAAACGTTTTGGAATTTTGCTCTTCAACATAGTACTTGTTTGGCTTTATAACTATTTTGATCTGAGCGTCACTGATGAGTTTTATGTAGACAAAACGCGCGTCTTGCGTATTAAATTATAATCCTGGTACCTTTGATAATTATTTACACCACTGGTTTGATGTCAGTGCTGGTGGACGTTTCGTCCCCGAAGGTATCACCAGCCCAGTAGTCAGCACTTCGGTGATGACATGAATATCAATTAAATTATCATTTGTATAATTTTCCTGTTTACAAAACTTTTTCGAAAAACTAAGGATTTTCTTATCACAGGCATCGAATACCGTATTTGGCACCTTTTTTATGGAATTTTGGGTCCTCAATGCTCTTCAACATTGTACTTGATCTGAATTATAACTATTTTGATTTGAGCGTCACTGATGAGTCTTATGTAGACGAAACGCGCGTTTGGCGTATTAAATGATAATCCTGGTACCTTTGATAACTAATTAAACAAAACAAAAATACCAGAGAAAACATTTATACTAGTTGTTATATTAGCATTCATAAAACAGACAACGTCAGGTGTTCTAACAAAAAGGCATTGATAGCATACAAACAAGTCTTACAAAATATAAATATTTTGTTTGTTCTAAGTTTGAATCAACTTCAAAAGAGAAAAAAAATAAAAAAAGATATTAAAATAAAAGATTAATGTTTTCAAACTGAAGTGGAAACTGGTTAAGATATATAACACTTTGAGAGCCTATGATAATACACAACTACTCGAACGCACAATTTGATCAATTATTGTTAAATTTAGTGAAGTAACGCATACAATAGTGTATTCAACTAGTTCATTCGTAACAATGTGCATGGTAAGAAGGATATTCAACTTCAATATCAGTGAAGAAAATATATTTATACACTTATCTAGAATTAGGAGATATTGAATGATTGCCAATGAGACATCTATCGATTGAAATTCAAGTGAAGTGAATGTAAATAATTATAAGCAGCCGTATGGCCTTCAACAATGAATAATACATATATCGTATTGTCGGCTGTAATAGGATCCGACATGAAAAAAAATAAACGATTCAATTGAGTGTTTTAACAAGGCGGCAGATATAGTGTACACACAAGTCTTATAAAAATACATACCTTTTGATTGTTCTAAGTTGGATTCGACTAGAAAAGAGATAAAAGAAAAAAATATTTCGATTACAGATTGATATTTTAAAACTTTTTTCGAATATTTAGATGAAAATAGTTCTTGCGATCAGATTATATATTATGTTAATTTAGAAATGATTTAAAGTTGTAAGGATCGTTAAATTAGTTAATTGATTAGCGTATTAATTATATTGCTTATGGACTGATACCAACGTAATCTATTAATATACCATAAGTGAAAGCTTTGCATATAAAATACAAATACATGATGCAACCTACCTATTAAATTTGAAGGTAAACCACAAGCATCTCCTGCTTTGTTTACTGCACAGCATATGTACTCGCCCGCCATGGATACACTAACCTCATTTATGATTAGTGAAGGATAATTGGCATTGACTCCATCAATTCCTACTTCACCATTTCTGATTAAGTGGCGGTTGTCTTTACCAGAGTAAAACACTTTCCAATACACGGTTTGAATTTTAAGAATTTCACTTTCTATCATACAGTTGATTGTCACAGAATATCCTTTGGCTGCTTTATACTTTTCATGTGTTCGCTTGACAATGGGAATACCTTTTTTAAGAGATAAAAATATGAATTGAATGTAGACTTTTTACCTGATATATATTTACTTCATATCCGTTGCGGTTACTTTTGTTGTTTGGTTGAATTGTCATTTACACATACGATGCGTCTCTTTTTCATCGTGAAAAAATATATTTTGAAATCATATGTTGCATATTCATTTCAAAGGAATTTTTTTTTTAATTTATGACGACGGACATCAGACAATAAACCCTGGACTTCAGTTTTAGATTCAGAAAGACGATGAACAATGCACGACGAAGATGGACGCCAGACGATGGAAAGAGCTCTTATGGCGCATTTCGTCCCGGTAAAAAAAAAACTAGTTTTAAGTAGCCACCACTTTTTGTGCTGTCCAATTTCAGAGATCTCGTCAATAGGTGTTTTTTGTTCTGTTATAATGATTTGTGAATCAATTTTTTTTTTATAAATTTATGATAGTTTGTTTTACATGCATTAAAAACGTTTTAGATTCGAATTGATTTAGAACTTGAAACATTGTGTTAAAATATGTTTTACAAAATCTTGTATATTGTCTACTAAATACTGTAAACTGTAGAAGTTATTGCGATGTAAAATAAAATAAAAACAGGAATCACAAAACTTATTGGATAGAACAACAGACCACGTCAACCTTTAATTCTTTTCTCTTTGATAAAACAGTTATCAACACAAATGGATCAGCCTGCTGCTACATGCGCTAAAACCCCTTCATTACCTATTCAGAACCAAAGGTTGTATTAGTTAACATATTATAAAATCGTGCGCAGTACGGCTACCAACAGAATGACAACAGCTTTGGTGCAAATCAGCATGTTTATACCACCAACAGTCGCTCTGAGTGTTCAGTCACAGTTGTTGATTGTCGTCTGTCATAGATTATTCAGTCAATGATTTCAGCTTAAATAAAACCATTAATTTCATTGTTCGTGTTCTGTATCTATGACATGTAAAATCTCACTCTACGGTACGGATTGTTCTTAATATTAAAGGCAATGATTACCTGTAGTTTTACTTTGGTCTTTTGGTAGATTGTTGTCTCATTGGCCGTCCTAAGCCAACCCCATTTCTTTGATTTTATATAGAGAATTTAAGAAACCTCAAATTTGTTTTATTATGCGATCTTCATTTAAATAACGAATTATAACTCAAGGACTATCAGTCTATTTTTATGGTGGAAGATATGGAATTATATTTCTAACTCTTGAGAAACATCCTTAGTTTCCTTTTTATCAATGATATATTATTTGAAAACGATTTTAACGCGTTTTGTATATCCTAGTGTCACTTTAATGCTTTCTTCAGAAATATTAAAATGTATTAAACATCTTGCTTATTTTCAATGCATAATATCATGGGAAAAAAACATTTGAGAGAATGTTAAATTTCAGTCCTGCGAGGACCAGATATAATAGTTGCACATCTTTCCTATAGAAGGCTCGTTTGAAGTAAATGATGTAAACGTTAGACGAAAAAAAGGAGCATATAAAAATATAACAAGATTAATAAGGGACAGATCATGGATTACAAAAAGAACACATATACAGTACAGAAAACTAGAGTTTAAGCTATAAACATTCAACAGTCATAACAGCGGACTGAAAACATGAGCTCAAAAAGAAGATACACACAATATCATTAAAAAAAGGACTTCTTCAATTTGAAATAATGTTAATACCCTTTTTACAAAGAGATACGTACTACGACCAAGAAATTTTATGCCTACAATATTTTGTAAAAAATTTGGTAACAAATTCCCTTATTATTTTCATTTAAAATTTGTCAATTGTTACATTTTCTAAGATCTAGCGTTTCGTCAAAAGGTACAATCTGTTAAGTTAATGAATTTCATCAGCTTTTAACTACAAATACGAGCAGTTTTGGCAAATAAGAAAACGAGCGATCGAATCAAGTACCGATTTATTTTTATAACAACCATATATGTTTTTCAAACAATTAAGTATTTTGTCAAGTACACACTGTGTCAATTGAATAACATCTGCTTTACAGTCAGAACATAGGCTAAATATATCTTAATTGCATTGACTACAGAGGCATTGTCTTAGCTGTACTGAAATAATCACAGTCTGAAAATGAAATGAAAAACTGCAAATGACTTAATAAATTTTTGTTCAGTAATTAAACTGTAGGTCAATTAAAAAAGATCGTTTAGATTAACCATGGTTTAAATGGAGGTGAAGTTAGCAGCCGGTTCGTTATTCGAGCTTTTCAATATTCAATATCCAAACGGCTGCTAGCAGTGGGTTCGATATTCAAATTTATTTGAAAATCATAAAAAAATATAAAATTTGATTATATCAAATAGTTTGATTTTCAATGTTGAAAGGAGTGAAAAGATACGTAGGATATCGTTTTATGACCCCTTGAAGTTGTCGTAAACTCTCGTTGTCCCTGAATATAAAAACCTTTTAACTCTTAGGTAAGTTGCATATTTTTCTTTATGTAATATAGATTCTTATCAATAAATCGACATCAGAACTGTAGTTTTGTATCTAATATTTCTGAAAACAAAAACAAAAAACGATCAGTCTAGAAACATTTAGAAATATAAATAAATATTTACTGGGAAGCCCAAAAAATAGCAATATATAGCGAAAACCTACCTGAGACCGCTTAAATGACGGTGATACCCCCTGTTTTTTCAATGTCCATAAAATTCGACAAATTCATAGACTCTGTATATATAAAGATTGTATCAAATAGATTTCCCAGAAAAATGTCATCTTCGATATCTATCTGGGGGCTCTCACCATTGCCTTGTGCTCTTTGTACTAAAATTTTTTAGCTGAAAAGTGTCAATCTAAGCCCTCCGTAGATATATCGAAGATGACATTATTCTGCGAAATCCTTCTAATACAACCTTTATATATACAGAGTCTATGAATTAGTTGAAATAGTTGAAAGACCGGGGGGTATCATCCTCATTTAAGCGGTCACAGGTAGGTTTTTACTATATATTTCTTTTTTGGGCTTTCCATAAATATTTCTATTAATATTTCTTATTTTTTCTGCATTTATCGGTTTTTCTTTTTGTGTTTTAGAAATATCATATATAAAAGTACATCTCGTTTTATTGATAAAAATCTATATTACATAAAGACAAATATGCAACTTAGAAAAGGGTTTATATTCGAGAACAACGAGAATTTACGACAATTTAGGTCATTAAACGATTTCCTACTGATTTATCAGCCCTCTTAACTATGAAAACCTGTTTTTAATGTTATCAAACTTTTAATGTTTATATGATTTTCAACTAAATTTTGAATATCGAACCGACTTCTAGCAGCCGGTTGGATATTGAATATCGAATATCGAATAACGAACCGGCTGCTTACTTCGCATACATATGGTTTAAGACTAAACAATCTATTTGTTCATGTTATGTATGCGCATTAGCTTACCTGCCGTTTCGCGTATATCTGCGATTCCAGTACGGTGCGGTGCGTGTCATAATACGTTTTGTCATGGAAACTGGATAATGAGTGCCGTGAATAACTAGTAGAAATAACACAAAAGGTACTACACTGCATGTTACCTTAACATTTAAACTTCACCTTGAGTTACGTTTAGATTTTGAACTTTTGTGGTTTTAACAAGTTAGCTTTAAAATATTTGTTAAGGCCCATAACAATTGTTATTACAGCTACGAACTACTGGCACAAATGTTGCCTTTTAATTATTTTCTAAGTGGAATAGTTTAACTAAATCACGTAAAATATTGTCCTATCTTGTAAAGAATTTAATGAGAGTTGTCTCATTGACACGTATACCATATCTTCTTATTCATATGCATTGTATCTTATCATTTGTTTCATTTAAAATTGTTTGAGATAAAAATGATAAAAATTTCGTTTGTTCTCACTAAACGTTAGGGAAGAGTTGTGAAGGTAGATTCACTTTATAATGTCATCTTGAATTGTACAACAACAGTACACAATCAGTCTAGTACTTTGCCTAAATCTGCAAATTTTGAGACAGATTGCAATTTATTTGCAAGACTGTTTATTTGCACAAGGAAAAATAAGTGATATATTGCATTATTAAAACTGTTTAAACAAATACCAAATATTTGTATTTTTTAGAATTATTTTTTTCAACTTGGCATTTGTAGGGGAGATAACTATTATAATAACACTTGTATTCAGGAATTATAGTGAAATTTTCATTTTTTACTTGTAGAAAGAAAACAGGTTCGGTAAAAACATTTTTCTTTTTCTTTTTATAAAGCATATTTTTTTTTTTATCACAAAATCATTCTTCTTATATTTTATTTCAAAATTCTATCTCATAGATTTCTTTTTATATACAAAAATGTGTTTTGTTTAACAATATATGCAAATTTGGGCAATTTGCACGACTTGTAGTTTTAAAAAATACCAAAGTGACCTTTACTTTTTATCATGTTCTTTAAAAAAAGCTTGTAAAATCTTCTTTTTGGCAAGTATAAGGATTTTATCTCAGGAAATATTCTAGGAAAAAAAAGAAACGTAACATGCTTGTAAGATTATTATTTTTTTTAATAACAAAATATTGATTAAAAATTTTATGGAATAATTATCATCATTTTGAAGAGAACAATAACAAGTTTTCTCTATTCAAAACAATATTGCAGATTTTCCGACAATTTCATCAGGACGAGTATAGGTTCAGGTTAACATGTCAATACCTTGTATGACCACCTGTTGCATTTATAACAGCCTGACACCTCCGTCGCATTGAACCAATAAGACGTCGAATACAGTCTTGAGAGATGTTGTTCCATTCCCTGAAAAGTGCTGTTTAGAGCCAGGCGACCGTTCCCAGTTTATTTTGGCTATTTTTGATACGTCGTTCAAGTTCGTCACAAAGATGTTTAATTGGCAATATCTGGAGACAATGCGGGCCATAGCAACACCCGAATATGGTTATTCTAAAATGGTTTATCGAAATGTATGACACGTGACAAAGGGTGTTGTCCTGCTAAAAAACGTGGTTAAAACGATGAATCGAGAGAACAAATGGAGCCAGGATTTCGTCCCTATACCTTGTTGCATTTAGGCTACAAACGATGATTTTGAGCTTGGTGCGTTCTTGGTATGTTATTCCGCCCCATACCATTATTAAGCCACCACCAAACCGATCTGTTTCCTGTATGCACGTATCAGATAATCGTTCATTGCGCCTCCGGTAGACACTGGCTCTACCGTCGATAAATTTTTAAGTTACAATCATCATGTTTCGGGTAAAAAATAACATGTCTCCATGTTAGCATATTCTATCAAATCCGTACCCGAGTCCATTGAAGTCGCGCCATCCTGTGAAGCTGCGTAAAGAAATGTCCCTTCAACGTACGACGAGCTCTTACACCAACTTGACGCACTCGGTTGCAAACTGTTTGAGCAGATATGCTGTTGTTATTTCTTCCGTGGGTTTGTCGTGCAGTTTGTGACGCGTTTACAAATCGATTCCGGAGATGAATGATGCGGATGTGCCTGTCTTGACCTACGGTCGTTTCACATGGCCTGACACTACGGTGGCGATCATTTGTCGTGCCAGTATCTCTTAGACGAGGCTAAAGCATTTCAATAGTTATTCTATAGACATTAAAATGATTTGCAACCTGCAATTTAGTCCTTTCTGCTGCCAACATCCCAATGGCTCGTTCTCTCTCATTTTGTCGTAGACGGGGCATTTACTTACGTGTAACTTTTTCAATTGTTTAATGCGACCTTGTTTGAAACAATTAATGATAAAAAAACAACAAGTCGATTCCATCTCTATACAGGCAAATGTTTGAAACAATGGTTATGTGTTTGAAATCCGAAAATGACGTTACGTCATTCATGTTATTTCCGATATTTTTACAAATGAGTAAATGAGATTGATAAATCATCCAGGTTGCTAGATCTAATCTTGAAAATATTTGAATTTAATATATGTGATTTTTTTCAAATTAAAAACAAATGTAACGTTTCTTTTTTAGCCTAGTATACATACCGACTACCCAAATTAAGAAATCAATACTTGAATGTGAATTTATAAACAATTTAAGGTTTGAAAAGCTTAAATATATTTATCTAATGTCTTTGAAAAGAAATGTAGCCTGGAATGAATCTTACATTACATTTCTTACAATGGATGATGATAACTGGCTATGAGAGATTGAAAACAAATATAGATTTTTAGTACCAGCAATTGTATACGTTGTCAGTGTGGTAATTTCTAAAAGAGACAAATTAATTCATTAGGTTGTAGTCTTTTATATTATAATGTTTTGATAAAATACTTTTTTTCAACGAAAAAGTTATAACTGACAGTTAACATTCATCCTTTTTGATTCTAAACTAGAAATTTTTTCCTACTTATTTGCATTTTATTGTCTCACTTGTTGAAATTCGTGAAAGAGTAATAATGAAATTGAAAATGGAAATGGGGAATATGTCAAAGAGACAACAAACCGACAAAAGGCCAGATAACAGCCATGATAACCTAAGGCAAATGCGTTGAACATTTTTGAATTAATACTTAATACTTAGTAATTAAATCCTTAACTCTACCTTTCATTTTAAGTTCATTAGATTCAAATATGCAACAACAATACAAAATGCAGGAGTTGTTATGTGACAGTATCAACTAAGACGTATCCTGGTAAACTGTACTTCGTCTGTTTGTCAATGATACAGTGGGAAAGGTTTAGAGGTAAACGTGGACTTGGGCAAACTTCAGAAAGTGACAAGCCAAACAATACATCGCAGATATCGTCTTATAAACATTGTAGTCTTAGAGAGGTAGGAGGCAAAACGAACTTTCCTTTTTAAAGGGGAGTAGAAGGTGATTTTGAACAACTGTTCATTCCAATGAAACAATGTATCTGAAGGTAATTTAGACAGGCAACAGAATGAGAGTTTACACATACTGATACCTAAATGTGGTATCTTGTAATACCTGATATTACAATATTGTGTTGTTATTGAAAATTTCAATGTTGGTTTCAAATGTCCGATTTAGGATATTTGCAGTAACAGAAAGTCATATTGAGAGTGTTGATAAAAGATAACTGTTTTCTGTAAAACAAATGAGAGAAAAAATGAGTTTTTTTTTGGTTGGTGACAATACTTTTTTTTAAGTGAATACAAAACATTTTCCTGTGTAAAGAAATCACTGGTAGATATGTTTTGATACTGGATACGTTTTTCTTTTGACATAATATTTTTGGCGGGATTGAAAAAAGTCATACTTTATTAGATCCAAACACCAAGAATTTTAGATTGTAGAATATTTAATTCATAAATAAAAATCTACTGTTTAAAGTCAGAAAAAAATGCTTGTAGGTTCGATATAAAAAGTAACTTAATACTTTTAATAATGATTAAATAATGTTTATTGTTGACAAACTAGAGTTGTTAAAGTGACAAAACGAAATCAGTTACCCTCAATTTTTTATCCATTTTTTTCACAAAATCATACAATACCATCACACATAATTTCTATAACATCACTGATACACCTGAATATACTGTTAGGTTTTCAACTTGTGGACCAGTATGTTCAGAATTTGCACATTATGACTGTAAGTTTACGTTTTTAGCTTTCAGTAACAAATAGTTCAAAGATATCTTTAAACAAGTATTAGTTCAGAATATTTTTATGAATGGTTTCATTCTGGCTTGAAATATCGACTTTAGACAATTTCTAATGTCAGTTGTCAAAAAATCATGCATTATCGCTATTTTGTGCATTTGTACACTGATCTTTTAAAATAAAATATCGTCAGAAACTAAGGGCGCACGTGATGTTTCATTGCAAACCTGAGAAACATCCTCTTATTTGAAAAACCATCGATAATCTAAAATCAAGAAGCTTCTCAGTGCCACTTTTTAGTCCAATGTCGTTTAAGAAGTTTTTCGACATAAACTTTTATTATAATTGAAATGTTTTAATTTTCGGTTCTTTAATGTTTTGTGAATACGTATCTATTACAACTGTTAATGATAAATACGTTACCTCCGTTTACTTTGAGAGTAATTTCGCTACTATATCCTTCTCCGACAGAGTTTACTGCAACACATCTATACTGAGCTACATCGGATGATCTAACCTCCTTTATTTTGAGTGTTGAACCATAATAATGTATGCTTATTGGTCTTGAAGTAGACGGTATTTTTCTAGTGATATTGCTTTGGATAGTTTTGAGCCAATATACTTCAGTATGTATTGGAATAGCATGGATTTCACAGTCAAATGCTACTTGTTTTCCATATTCAACTGTATATTTAAGCGTGTTAGTGGTAACTGTAGGTGTATCTGTAAAAGTGCAAATATTTGATTTAAAAACGAAAAAAAACACAAACACATTCAATATCGATTTAAATTGGAATTTGACATATGAATTATTATTGCTACGTTTGTTTTAAGAACAGATACATCTTTATTTTGCCTATTAGAAAGGTATCATATAGCTTGTGAAGTGGTTACGAGCCGTTAATTTACACAGAATACACTACTGAAATATGTCTTTAAGAAAGAATTTGCATTTGTTATTCTATGATCTTTACCTTATTACTATATAAAATAAGGTTTGTTCATTTTTTAAGACCATAGTTATTAACATCAGCACCATTTGATTTCTGATTGACAGTTACCCTATTGAAAGTATACTGCATATCTTTATTAAGATACATGTGTAACTGTGAATTTCAATAAGCATTATAATTAAGAAAACACTTGCGTTTTACCACCGCGCTAAATTACGTCCATTATTTATTTTTCATTATTCAAAATTCAATAATGAATAATGAAATACTTCACTTTTCACTATTCAATGTTAAGTGATGAATAATGAATAATGAAATAGTTTATGTTGCATTATTCAAGTTGCATGGAAGCGGTGAATAGTGAAACAAAATTAAAAAAATTGACTGTGACACTATAGCTATAACCCATATTTCTAAATTCGTTTTTTTTTGTGTTGTCTAACAAAGATTCAAATTAATATCACAAAAAAAGTAATAAAACAATTTTTAATTTTATTTATTTATCTAGTTTCGGAGGATAAACTAGTGGGTTTTCCTAATTATTTTTATCAGAAATTCCTTGGTTCAATGTATGGACGACCTGAATACCAAAAACATATAAAAATTAAAATACTCCACGTTGTCTTTTTTTTTTAATTTTTACTTGACCTTTGCTATTCTTCAGCCTCTGATTATATATATAACAAGTCGATTGTGTCGTGACCACTAGGGAGGTAACGGGGAACCTAAAGGCCAAAATACGCGTGGAAATTAAGAAATAGCCAATTTTGAAGAATGAAATGGATATTTTGAATAATGGAATGGACTGCTGTAACCCTTCAACCTCTAATTATAGATATAACGTATACCTCATATGAAAGCTTATTCAGAGAGGAGCAACAGGTATATAGGCAATATGTTCCCCAACGCATATTAGAGGAGCTACGAAGGACCTAAATATCGTTATACTTTTGAACATTTAGAAATAGCTTATTTTGAATAATGTAATGGATTGCTGCAACCCGTCAGTTCCCAATTAAGGAAAAAGAGATACACCAAATTAAAGCTTATTGGTAGAAGAATAAACTGAGTATAAAGGACATGCGTCGCAATTATCATTTGAGGGGTTACGGGGGACCTAAATGCCAAAATACGCGTGAAAATTAAGAAATAGCCACTTTTGAATAATGAAATGGATATTTTGAATAATGAAATGAACTGCTGCGACCCTTTAGCCCTTAATTACAGACATACCTTATTCTTCATTCGAAAGCTTATTTAGGGAGGAACCAAAGGTATATAGTCAATATATTCAGCAACGCATATTGGAGTAGTAACGAAGGACCTTAATATCGAAATACGCGTGAACATTAAGAAATAAACTTATTTTGAATAATGGAATGGACTGCTGCAAACCGTCATCCCCTAATTAAGGAAAACTGTATACACCAAATTAAAGCTTATTGATAGAGTATTAAAAGTCCATTCCATTATATGTATTTCACTATTCACCGCTCCAACTTGAATAATGAAACGTAAACTATTTCATTATTCATTATTCATCACTTAACATTAAATAGTGAATAGTGAACTATTTCATTATTCATACTGGAATTTTGAATAATGAAAAATGAAAAATGGACGTACTTCAGCGTGGTTGTTTTACTATGCATCGATTTATGATTCTGTGTGCTGTCCTTATCTGCCTTTATAAGCACATTTCGACAATATCTTTAGGTGAAATACCGCAAAATTATAGTACGTCACATCCAGTTGCATACGAATACTGGTTGAAAAAATCCTTTGATTAATTTGACAATTGTAGGTAATTAATCCTACCCAGTGAAGCATTTCTGGGTCATAAACATATATCTACAATAATGTAGTGTATTTCAAAGCACCATTATTTTTTTTCATTGGGGTTTCTATTTAATTTGTTAGTAACTTGAGATTACATGGTTACTATAGCTTGCACACAGGTCAAAAAGAGGTGAACATTTGATTGGTTAACATCTAGTGATAGCTACTTTCCATAAATGAAATAAATTGTTATGAGATTTTTTTTCTATAGTACTATACAGGGTAAAACT
The DNA here is from genome assembly GCF_036588685.1 of Mytilus trossulus. Lineage (NCBI taxonomy): Eukaryota > Metazoa > Mollusca > Bivalvia > Mytilida > Mytilidae > Mytilus > Mytilus trossulus. The sequence continues at coordinate 37,701,553 of NC_086380.1, read as the reverse complement.
GTGGTCGTGCCATGTTTTTCATTATTTAAAAAAAAAGATAAATTGTGCACAACTTTTGGAAAAGGAAATTATTAACAAATACTAATAAGGGAAAATCAATGGTCGTATTACACCTAAACACTTTTATAGATTTTATCGATTTTGTTCCATTTTAAACATGTTAAATGAACTACAAAGTCCAATCGTAAGTGATTTAGAGCTTATCTTAAAGAAAAATAAACAAAATTAAACAAAAGTCGTCCAGAAAGATGGTTTAAACTCTTCATCTTATATAGACTTTTAAATATATTATGTGCAAGCAAAAAACGAATACTCAGACCGTAAACAGTGACTCTATTGTTACGTAGGACACCATATTTTGCACTGTTATTTGAAATACTTATAAATCTATTGTACATCTACCTCAATGATCAACTGTAAGAGACATGCTCATAATTACCTCCGAACACTTTCAAGAACGTATCTTCACTTTTTCCATAGCCTATCTCATTTGAAGCATAGCAGGTGTAATAACCTGTGTGAGCGAAGTTTGTTGCCAAAATTGTTAAGGAAGGATTTTGTATGGTAATGCCTTGTATTCCTGTAGCTCCATTATTCAGATGCCATGAATTTGACCCATCTTTTGAATATTGCCAATAAACGTTGGAATGAGGCGGATCTGATTGTACAGAACAGTGAAGCGTAATTTGCCCTCCAAAAACAGAACTGTAATTTCTGGAGTTTATTCGCACATGTGGAACACCTGAAATTATAACAAACATATATCATCTAACTTACAATCTATCAATGATCCAGTTGGAAATATATATATAAGCTTTAAAGTACAGAGGGTCAATTTTATTCTCTTCTAAAAACTGTGCGCATAATCTGTATAATTTAGTCAGGAACTTGTGTAGAATAAAATTTGTTTTTCATATTCATTACATTTTATTTTTATGTTATTTTAATCATGCAAACGTACCTCGGTATCAATTCTTATAATAAAAAAAAATAATGTTTTTAATGATCTTATTTTTTACTAGATACAGGCTAAAGCATACATTGTTAATGTATTTACCAAATGACAAACTTTACTGATTGATATACTTGTTTTCTCTACCACAACAACAAATATCATGGACATTCGCGACTAGAATACATCAAATAATAAACAAATCCAGGTTCAGCCAAACAGAGCCAAGTCCCCTTTTCCGCCAAACAAAAGGATATATATAAATCTTAGTGGCTTACTATTACAAAGTATTATCACGATTAAGTCCGAAGTGATCATTTTTCTTTACTTCATTTTTTACGTTGTTCATAATTTGATCAGGACTGACGACAACTTGATTTGATAACGAATAACGAAAATGGTCTGAATATTATGACAGTTTATAAGAGTCACATTTACCCCTATCAAAGTAGGTATAGTGTCCGGCTGGAATCGTGTTTTTTTTCGAATGATTTTTTTTTTTTTGTGACCACATTTTGTCTTGTGAATATGGTCAAAAATATAAACGAACAGATTTCTTTTCTGGATAAACGTAAAAAAATATGTTGCCACCTTATATGTATTATTATAAATGGTAAATTAGCATTTGTGATAAAAATTTATAATCAACCCTACATTAGTTAGTTTTAAAACATTAACAAACGTTTAATTAAGCCTGAAATATCTTTATTCTAAGAAAAGATTAAATAATTTTTTTTAAACATACCAAGGAAAATGTAAAATCTTTACATGTAAGAGATGAGTCCTGTTTTTTCGAGTGCGTCCTTGTTTTATCGAGTAACAAACAAAATTCCAATCGGTGAAACATTTAATTTGTCTGAGCGTTTACGTTAAAAAACGATAATAAGTCTCTTTCAAAGTACGAAAAGATACCAGTTTGATAATACTGTATTAGCACGAAACTTTTCATAAAAAGGTATCGTTCACTTGTATTGAGATATCTTCATATAAATGTACCGATAAGGATTTCACACAGTATATATTTTGTGATATAAACAATATAAATGTGTGCTGAGTTAAGAAGACATGCGTACACATAGTGTTAAACGCGGGTAAATAATGTTTTTGTTTCTTTGACCCGAAATTCATTCTTAATGTTTTATTTACTTTTTGTGTTGATAATAATAATTATGTTTTATAGTTCTAGAAATGGAAATCAAGAACAACGTGTAAATGCTTCTAACCGGCGGTTAAACGCTTACAATAAAGGGCGTCTGTTTGGCTTCAATTATTTGCAGGTACGCCCGGTCATAATGAGGCGTGTAGGGAATGTCACACTCAATGCACGTTAATAACTCTCATAACAGCTATTTGAGAGGTCTGTAGGTGACCTGTTGCAAGGAAAAATTTCTGTCCACATCCAATATACTCTAATTTTTAGTGGCAGCCAAAATTTTCCGACCTTCATCTCGATCGTCCTCTGTAACAGGAGCTAAATCTTTACTTAATTGTTGACCATGCTGCTTTTGGAAGGGTTTGTGTAGCTCAGGTTATAATTGTATCTGTTGTGTGGGGGGCCTCGGTGACCGGGTGGTCTAGGTGTAGTTACTACTGTCATCACTAGCCAGTCAACACTGGGGTTGTGAGTTCGAACACCGCTCGCGCGGGTGCACTCGACTCCAATCTTAAGTCACTAGGATTGTCAGTTTTCCTATTGAAGGTCGGTGGTTTTCTCCGGGCACTCCGGCTCCCTCCACCAATAAACCTGACCGCCACAAAATAGCCTAAATACGGTGATTAAAAGTGGCGTTAAACCCCAAAAATAAAAAAAATAAAATCTTTGTTGTGTTTTGTGTAACATTATTAAATTTTGTCTGTGGGTCTTTTTCCTGTTTAGCCATTGTGTTATCAGTTTATTTTCCACTTATGAGTTTAAATGTCCCTCAGGTATTTTACGCTTCTCTTTTACCACTGGACGTTAGGAGTACAACAATCAATCATTTAAAATTGTCCGTGTATAATTTTGAATACTATTAAAGAAACTAAGGTTGCAACTCAATCAGACAAAGTTGACTTTGGATGGACTTGGCTATTATTTAAAGTCCCTTTAATTTGGTCAAAAAGCTCTCCAAGTGTATCGGTTATTATAAATACTTGGTTTTAAAATATTATACTTTGTGTATTCTAGATGAATAGTAAATCCAGAAAAGTGATTTTGTCGCATGCAATTTCTCAGGGGTTAGTTTCAATCTTTATAAGATATTTCCTTCTTTTTAAATGTTTTTGCTATATATTTGTTTTGGGAGTTTTGGGTTGTATTGGGGGCTTCTGTTAGTATAATATTACAGTTCATATTGATTTTTTACTGCTTTTTCTTAGTTTCCGTTCTTCTATTTTATTTATTTTGTGATTGTAATTTATACTGTAAATATTATAAACGGTAAAAACAAAAGAAGCATGACATTAAATTGAAAAGATTGTGAGTCCCTCTCCGCGGTTATAAAGACACTTTGACAACGAAACCAATAATTAACAATATTGTCCTTGGCTAAACAGTTTTAAGCCAAAGTCTGTCTTTTCCTTAAAAAAAAACACTATTTGTTTAAAAACCGGGATGTTTTACAAGAGACTCATCAGTAATAATGCTATAATGAAGAGCAGTTAAAAGGGCATAATAAAGTACGATGTTGTAGAGTATTTATGATCATTGTTTGATTTGTATACTTTTGCTATGCCATTTATTACACAAAGGAGCAATTCAGTTAAACGTCAAATGGTTTACCCGCCAAAAACTATATCTTTTATTTTTAATCATTATTGAAGAATAGACTTAGTTTTCTCGTTTGAATTGTTTTACATTATCATTTTGTGACCTTTTATAACTGACTATGCGGTATGTTGAAGGCCGTACGGTGACCTTTGGTTGGTAATTTCTGTGTCATTTGGTCTCTTGTGGCGAGTTTTCTCATTACTATAATACCACATCTTCTTTTTTTTATTTTTACATACATTATACATGTGAGATAAAAAAAAATGGAATAATCGTTTTTGTTGCATTCTTATAAATAGTTTACAGCATTCATTTTTGTTAAAAAAAACACAGAAGATACAAAAGGGGAAATTAAAGAAACTCACCAAAGAAGACATTTATTAAAAGCAATGAACGAAATTTAATTGATTAGTTGTTTGATATCTAACATGTAGTTTCAAATCACGCTTATTTTTAGAAAATCGGAGCCATATTGAGATTTACCGATGTAATAGTATAGATATTTAATCTGCATTGCTAATCATTTATATTTTTCCTTACCTCCAAGTACTTCTAGGATCGTTTCTTGGCTTAATCCAGTTCCTACTTTATTCTTAGCGACACAAATATAATGTCCTCTATCAGTTAGTCTTGTAGTATTAATTGTCAGTGATGGGTTGTTATTGGTACTACCGCTTGTTCCCGATTCACCTTGTCGGATTATAGTTTTACCATCATTAAATGGTCCTGTCTTTTCCCAATAAACTTCTGAATGATAAGGACTCGATACTACTGTACAATTCAAAGTAACTCTGTGTCCGTATTTAACAGTGTAATTAAATGATCCTATGTGGACTTCCGGAACGCCTTTGAAAAATACATTTCCATAATTATTAGAGAAAACAATAAACGAAGCTCCACTTATAAATAGATTTAGAAATGAAACAGCATCATACATGTACATCAATATCTGATCCAATCTTACATATTTAACAGTTGATTAGCTGGAAATTATGAGAAGCATTCACTTTTTACAGTCACTTGACGAAAAAAGGTGTCCACCAGAGTTGAAATAGCATGATTTTACGTAGCATATATTTACCATTCATCGTTCCAATAAAAACAATAAGCAGATTCAAAAATGGTTATTCGGCTATAAAAGACCACAACATCAATCAATCATGTTTTGATTAAACATATTGTTTTATAGAGTTCAATTTTAAATTTTGAAAAAAAATGAAGGATAATAGTTAACAACAATTAGAATGCAAATTTGGCAACCTCATAAAGTAAATACAATGTGATGTAAAAAAAAGTACGATTGGATATCTAGTTGTAAAACATAAAGGCAACAGTAGTATACCGCTGTTCAAAACTCATAAATCCATGGACAAAAAACAAAATCGGGGTAACAAACTAAAACTCTACGGGTGTACTTGTACGATAATGTTTTTGTCGTCATTATCAAACTTTTTTTTTAAATATTACGATTACGATCACAATATTATATATTCTGTTTGAATAACACAAAATTAATTCACAGAGTTATCTATTTTTATAAAGTTTAGTAAAATTAATGACTCATCAATTCCAAATTTAAAACTTTATATCAGTTTGTATAAGTATAAGAAATATAAAAGTTTTATTAATATGTTAGATACATGTACATCATAAGGCAATGAAAAAAATTATCCTTGATATGACGCTGTGAAACATTAAAATTTACATTTGAAAAATAGGGTTATGTCAATATAAAAAAGAACCAATGGCTTTAAATTTTCACAAAAGGGACACAGATACCGTTCATATTGACAGTTATTGAAAAATGTGTGTGTCAACCGGTTATCAGAGACGCTTTGATCATTTTTTTTTTAAAGTATTGTGTAAACAGGGAAAATCCGATAACATTTATAAATATTTAACATGTTTAATGTGTTTGCTATACACATACATTTTGTATCTGTAGTAAGGTCCTATATTTCAATAAATGTCATCTACGTTTGAAATTTTAATACTTTTAACATGGATTTCGTTTGAACAAATTACTTTTAGATATATCTACAAATCTACAATGATATAGTTTTTAAAGTTTTGCTTAATCAAATCTCAATACAAACGAGATTTAAATTCTCATTGCTACAAATGTACTTGTAACAGTCATGCAGTAGTACTTTTATTTTACATTGTAAATTAAGATACATTTCATGGTAATGTTATTAATCCTTTTCATAATTTGTTCTTAAAAGATTTTATGTTGATATTGAAGAACAATCTTTGAATATTGTGCTTACTGTTACTTACTAGATGAATTTTAATTTCAACAGATGTTAACCTACAATGGCATAAGTTGCTATTCAATTAGTATTTCTTATGGTTCTTCTGTCTACCTTTTGTATGTTTATATTTCGACAATGATCAATATCAGGTATTCTGCTCCAGCTATATGACAGTTCGTTGCAAATCCTTTCCTATGTTCGAGCGGTTCATTTTGTCAGGTGAAGTTGCCATTTCCTATTTGAATTTACAAATTAACTTGGAGTTCGGTATTTTGAATACTTGTTTTTAACACTGCTTATGATATCTTAACACTTAATGTGTCACATATGTTCTGTTTGAAATTGTAGTATTGGAAATTTAGTATAATATACATGCAATGAATTAACTTACACGATTAACATACCATTAATTGTTGACCTTCATTTCATCACAATAGCAGGTTCAAATTTTAAATCATATTCATTTTTTTTAAACTTTTTTAACGAAACCGTTTAACCTGAGATTGCCATGGTGTGCTAAGAAATGAGCAACAAATCACATTATTAAGAGGCATGCCTCAATCATATTTACCTCCAGTGACTTTTAAAATAGTATCCTCACTTTTCCCATAACCTATTTCATTTGATGCATAGCAGGTGTAATAACCTGTGTGAGCAAAGTTTGATGACACGATAGTCAAGGAAGGATTTTGTATGGATATGCCTTGTGTTCCTGTAGCTTTATTATTCAAATTCCATGAATTAGTCCCATTTTTGGAATACTGCCAAAAAACATTGGAATGCGGTGGATCTGATTTCACAGAACATTGAAGTGTTATTTGTTCCCCATAAACAGAACTGTAATTTCTGGAATGTATCTGTACTTGTGGAACACCTGCAATATCAAATTCACAGATGCAATGCATGCAATCTTTTACTATTTTCTTTTGAAACCTATACATTAAATTTTATAGATTTCTTTCAATCTATTTTGATATGAAAAGTGTTACAATAGTATACCCATTTGTATTCACTTGACTTTATATGTTGAATTCTGCTTCAAGGAACAAACCCAATTTAGATATTCTTCTCAAGCCGATTTATGTTATTCTAAATTTGCAAGTGAAAAATTGACAGGACACCAGTCCATATTTTAAATATTGTGATACCATCCATACCTTGAACATGTTTTAGTGGGGTAAAGTCATATACTAATATATTTTAACTCTTATGAAATTTTGCGATGTGAAATCTTTTTAGTTTGGATTTTCATCAGTAAAAGAGGATAATGATAACATAATGATACTCACATGCATGAGTCAAAGATAAACTGACAACGACATGGCAACCATAATTTCGAATTAAACCACGAATTAAAACTATTAATCCTGATCATATTCAAGTATTCTGTATTAAAAATCATTAAGTCCAGTATTGCCCTATCGGAATTTCGCAATATATCACAAATAGGAATACCAGCTAAATCCGAGGGAACTCCAACACCGTTTTATCGACAGAGTAATAGTCACCTACCAGGGATGCATAAATTTCCATGCGATTTCAAGCTTGAATATCTACTTTTTAAAGTTTAATATTTCACTAAATATTTTTTCAATAAATAAAAATGCAATATTGTGGGCAAATATTAAATGAAACATATTCTATATAAAGAACAGAGTTGTGTAATGACTATTATAAATACTATTTATTGCATAGCTATAGCTGAATTTTCGCACATTGTATAATTGAGAATGATTATATATATTTTTTTTCGTCAATCAAAAATTATAGAGGCTGACTGATTTTGAAAAAAATATCACACAATTTGATTGTTTGGTAGTAAATGTCTCTTTCAGCATAATTGTGTTAGTTCGAGGCGGTCATTTTTTTTTTATTAAAGGTGATATACGGGGTACAAGGACACATTATTAATTGAATGTATGATTAATACCTTTATATTTTATATAATTATGTTTCTGTGTATCGTTTAATGTTAATGTTTTCCATACCTCCTATAACGTTTAGAACTGTTTCTTGACTTACTCCAATTCCAACCATATTTTTAGCAGCACAAAAATAATGTCCTGGATCTGTAGTTCTTGTGGCATTGATTGTAAGAGCTGGCATGTTATTTGTACTGCCACTTGTTCCTGGTTCACCTTGTCTAATGATGGTTATACCATTATTTAATTGTCGCTTCTTTTCCCAAAAAACTTCTGTATGAGGAGGGCTTGATACAACTGTGCAATTCAAAGTAACTCCTTGGCCATATCTAACAGTATAATTAACTGATCCTGTATAGACTTCTGGGACGCCTTTAAAAAAGAAATTTGTATAATGTCATAGATTAATGAGCAATTACTAGCAAATAACTGTCAACATAAAACAGCATCGCACATCGGAAAATATCGTAGAAACGGGATATCAAATTATTAGCCAATCAGCAGTCCAAGAAAAATTGTTAGACAAACCCACTGCAATGATAAAGTACAGTTGAGGACAGTTTCATGAGTTAAATCAATAATAAGAGTCAAAATATACGAATGAGAGAATGTATTGGTTATCCTCCGGACTTCCATAATGAACAGAACACATCTACAGCTAAATAAAACCACCACCACCATGACCTAAGTTCTTTAGAAGCTATTGAATGTATGAAATCTTATTGAGTTGTTTCTTTTTTCTTTTCGAAACAAGAAATATTAAATTATATTTTTTTCTTTCATCGATGTGTTAAGACAAAATCTTGGGAAGTGACCGGTAATACGATGATTTGTAAATAAATAAATACAGAATCAACTGACCATTTTAATATTTTGATGAAATAAAATCATCGAGTTTTCTAGACGTCACATTAAACGCTTCGCATAATGTGTGATTAAGCCTTAACTGGTGACAGCTAAGGGTCATTTCTATGACAAATACTGCATTCAATTATCAACATGATTGACATGATCAATGCCTATGTTCTTACTTTATGTAACATAAGCTGTGTCATAGCATAACATCTTAATCATGATAAATTTTCAGACTGCTTAAAACGTCTTTACACTAAATTTGTTTGTGAAGTACCAATCAATATTTGAAAACATTGGATAGTTATAGATATATTTAAAATAATTTCTAAGCCAAATTGTTCAGCCCTTTCCAAATGAGTTTTATATGTATTTGAATAAAGTATAAATTCCCTGGTTTCTATTGATTACTCCGAGTTGACCACTCATACAATTTGATTAGCCAAACTTATTAATTCTGTCCCTTGGTTAGATATTTGTTTTTGCGTCTTACAAACGTTGAAATAGTATGATTGCCAATGAGACAATTTGTCAAGGCGACATAAAGACATATCAATTAACAACTGTATAGATCATCCAACGGCCTTCCATAATGAGCTTAGCCCATACCACATAGTCCAATAAAAAAAAGCCCCGACACCACAAAGGTAAAACAATTCAAACGAAAAAACTGACGGTCAAATTAATGTACATTGTTTTTTACTGAAACACAAATATGTATCACAGCAACAACAGACAAACACTATATAGCACGCTCCGGACTTGGGACAGTTACATGCATACAGAATTTGGTTGGGTGAAACATATAAGAGGAATCTGAACACTAACCCTAATATTGGTCTGTTGTGTAACAGTACAACATAAGAACGAACTTTACAAATCAGTTGAAAAAGGCTGAACGCATCAGATGGATACACCTAGAAATACATCTAACAAAAACACAGAGTTGACGTGGCCGAGTTATAAACATACTTTCTACAATTCAAGTAATTGTATCCAAATAATTTACGAAATATGACTTCTGTTAATGAGTGGCGAAATATTTCAAAAATTAACTGAACTCCTTGGCTAAAAAGACGAACTCCAATACACAAAACAAAAATGAAAGAACTAAATACAGAGCAAAACAAACTCAACTTGAAACCAGGGTAGATTTCATGTACTTTAGAAAAGTAGGCAGAACCTGCTATACATGTGGCACCTGTTAGATCTAAACCTCTCTGTTTCAGCATATATAATTGTCAATTCCTCTCGTGCAGTTAGAATAAATATCTGTATAAATCTTGTCAATTTTGATAAATAAATTAATGAGCATACCGCCATTGACTTTTAACGATATTGCTGTGCTGAGAGTTGGTCCAGCATCGTTTCTAGCATAACAAAAATACTCCCCAGAGTCATGAATCATCGGAGACATTAATGTTAAGGATGGCTCATCTGTTGTTATTCCAGCTGTTAGAAAATCTCCTGTATGTATAAATCTAGCTATGTCCTTGTCGTGATCATAAAATACTTTCCAATATACTACTGTTACAGCTAAAATTGAGTGCACTGCACAGTTTAGTACGACTGGACTGCCGTAAATTACTGAATATCTTACAGATTGAACGGTTACTGTTGGCGGACCTATTCGCAAAAAAAAAAGAAAATAGAAATAAATGTTTACGCTAGCTAAAAAAGGCATAAAGTGGTGAGTTTAAATTAATAAATTATTTTGAAGACATAGAATGCACCCTTACATTAGATTTGTAAAGAATATTTAAACCTAAAACTAAAAAGAGAAGCCATCTGCAAGTGGTGGCGTAGACCTTATATGAGCGTTGTGAAACGTTTAAAAACAATTATAAACGGGGTTTTATTTTTATTTTAGAAAGCTCTGTCTTTGATTCACGATTATTCCGTTACCATCCAATTGAAGTGCTTAGTATGCTATACATATCAAACTTGTTTCACCTTGATCTTGAATATATAACTGTTGTACATTAATAGAAAATTTTGATTTAAAGTGACTTCGGACAAGAAATAGTTCAGGCTGATTTATATTATTTTGATATTTTTACATATGTATTATATAAAGCAAATGTATAAACATCCTTGACTCTGTATACATGTTATCACTTTTTCTATATCAGGATTATGGACTGTACTTTCATGCAGGGTGAAAAGGTGCATCTGGGCGTTATACTTTATGGCATTTCAAAACATAAGTGCATGCACTGAATCCACTAATTCTAGATGCAAGTCTTTTTTTATACTAAATTTAAAATGGAAGGAAGGATAATTAGTTATCAAAGGTACCAGGATTATAATTTAATACGCCAGACGCTCGTTTCGTCTACATAAAGACTCATCAGTGACGCTCGGATAAAAGTTTTCATGATTATATTCAAGTTTAAACAAACATAAGTCTGGCTATGATAAAACCTTGAAAAGTTTATGATTTAAAGAATGTGATAACCTCTGATGATAAATGGTTCATGAACTGAAAATGTGATTCTTGAAAATAATATAATGCATTTGTATAGACTACAAAGGAGGTACGAAAGATACTAAAGGGACATCCAAACTCATAGATCGGACATAAACTGACAACGCCATGGCTTAAAAAGAAGAAAAACAGACAAATAAAAGTACACAAGACACACAACATAGAAAAAAAAGACTAAGCGACACGAACCCCACCAAAAACTGTTGGTTATTTCATGTGCTCATGAAGGGTAAGCATATCCTGCTCCACATGTGCACCCAAGATTTGTTTGCACCATTCACAGCTCACTAATCAGTCAGGCATTTTTTCCGATTAGCAAATATAGAACAAATCTTCGAAAATTGGAAAAAAAAACATCACGGTGTTCAAGTACCTCATTTGTTCTACTAATAAGGGTACAAATATATATATCGATCATTGTAATTGCATTACTTTTTGTTTCCACATTATAGGTCGCACTTTGTAAATACAGCTGTTTCGCAAACAACACCTCTTTTGGGAAATATATATAATATTCATAGATGATTTGAATTGTTGACACACTGGTTTCACGATTTGATCTTCATGTTTCATCTCATAGAGACATAACTTGGGACTGTTACCGGTAAAAAACATTCTATTGCGGTGAAAAATGATTTCTGAAGTAAGCAAAGGTAAAGATAAGGGTAGTTAACAATTTTAGTATAAGTTTAAACTTTAACATCATGAACAAGGTCAGGGCATTTAAATTTGAAAGTATGCTGCACAGCCCTATGTTTTGACCTTGGAATATAATAGTAGTGCATATCAACTTTCTATTCTTAGATATAATTTTTCACGAAACTTCATGGTAAAGTGTCAAAGTTTTAACCCCAAAGGTTCCTCTGGGAAATTACATTATCTATATTTATAGAAATACAACCTATATCTCTCTAGAATACAGGTTATTTTCAATCTTTATTGGTTTATCGCGAAAGGGTATGTTAGGTAAAAACGACCACTCTATAAATGCACATACCTTATAAAAACTGTTATTATGACTAAGAAAATCCGATGATTTATAAATATTCTAAACATAATTTATATTGTTCATTACCTCCAATCACAATCAGTTGAACTTCGGTACTGTTTTGAGTTCCAAATATATTTCTTGCTTTACATGTGTACGTGCTGTTTGCCATTGGGTGCTTAATTGTCAACGAAGGATTAGCTATAGAAACACCTTCTATGCCTGCGGTGTCATTGTTTATTTTTGTGATAATACCGCTGTCATTTTTTCCCCAAAACACATCTAGCAGTGGATACGTAGACGATACCACCTTGCAGTCAATTGAAACTGGTTTTCCATATTGAGTTGTATAATGGGAATGAGAAACAATGACAACAGGTAATTCTAAAATAAACATATATTTCAATTTTTACTTCATGTATGAAAGTATGGACAGTTAATAACATAACAGCATACAAATACATAAATATATATTGTTGATGTTGTTTTTGTTTATATTCGCAAGTTCTCAAGCCGGTTATAACAAAGTAAACCAAACACTATTATCGTGCAACTTGAAAGTATTGATGCAATTTTCGCAAATTTATAAATTGTTGCAAAAATATTTTATTTGAATCTACCATGAATATCTTAAAGAGAAGAACAATTACAAAAAGATATATCTAAACTATTTTTAATGAAAAAAAACAATAGATAGATGTATCATGTTTAAAAGAATATTATAGGGAAACAGATTCACTTATATTAAAACCAACGAATTATTGGCATCAGCTTGATGAGTATACATTATAAATTTGAGCATGGAAATGGGGAATGTGTTAAAGACTCAACAAACCTCTGAAAGAGAAGAACAGCCGAAGGTAACAGATTAATCTTTAATGCAGCTTATTGTACATTTAATATATTACCTACCCATGGGAGTCTTTTTAGTATACATTGTTGTGGTAGGAAGAAATATAGACATGGTCTTAGTTGTAAGAGTTGTTGGAGAGGTAGAAGATATCTTAACTTTTCGGGTAGTTGGAGTTGTTGTTGTTGTTGATGTCGTAAGGAATGATGTTCTGATAGTATTCGCATGTGTTGAAAGAGTGATTGGTCTAGTAGTTGATGTTAAAGTCGTAGGAAGTGATGGCCTGCTGACTGTTGTTGATGTTGTAGTTATAGTCGTAGTTTTATTAGTTGAAGTTGAAGGAACATTTAAAGTGTTGACCATGGTCGTTTTAGCCGAAGTAATTATTTCCCCTGCAAAATATCATTTGACACGGAATATGATGAAAATAACTCGATAAACATGTATTGGAAGGAAGTCATCTTTAAAATTTTAATAAAAGAATTGTGGTTTACTAAAAACAGAACTGTTTTCAAAAAGATACACATATGATTGCTGTTTACATTTATTGCAAAATGTTTTTTTACTGTTTATTTTTTTTAAATTGGATAACAATTAGTTGATTATATTTTGCTTTAGTACTGATATATTTTATATTGATTTACATGTTTTGCTTCATATCTTCCCATTCATATGCATAATCATCTTCGCTAGCCAAGGGTTACGACCCACTCTCGTTCTCATCACCCTTGGCGGATTGAGATAAAATTTCGGCGACACAAGGTAAGGATTTTTATTGGTTGAAGTCAAAACTCGCTGCAGCAAATCAAAAACGCCTTAAACATGATCACGTGTAAATGTAGAAAGTGTTTGTAAACAATTGCCACGTGTTTATTGTGCAACAAGTCTTTACATTCTATAAACATACGACTATATTTAGTGACAACTTGAATGTTTTTAATCAATGTGTAGAAGTTCCTGTGTATGTTTCATGCACAAATGCATGCATGTTGACGTATATTTTCGTTTCCAGCTTTATCAAGTTTGTAGAATCTAGACGCTACCATGTTTTTACCTCCAAATTGAGGAGTTCAAGTGCTACCATTGGTCAAGAATAATGTATTCAGAATGGGCGTGACTTTTATCTTCCGATAGATGGCGCAACATTGTTTTCACAAATGTTGGCTTAATCTGCCAAGGGTGAAGAGAATGGGAGTGGATCGTAACCCTTGGCTAGCGAAGATGATGCATAATACGTTGTTGGTAAACTATTGTGTCTTTTTTATTAATATCATTTTGCTTATTTATAGTTTGACAACATTTAAAATTATTTTGTTTTATTCTTGGTTTTGTAGTGATCTAATTCAACTTTCTGATTCATAACGATTAAAATTTCTTTTTCAGGAAAGTATACTTACAATGTGCACGACTTTATTTTTAATACATTTCTAATGGAATAACTATAATTGTTGGTAAGTCCTACTGCATACAAAATTTAAAATAAGAGTTCGTTACAGATTTCATTTGTCTTTCACGATTTTAATGTGGTCATCCTAGCTCACTGACAAAATACTAGATACATAACTGTAAATTTTAAAAGACGACATATTAAAAGTTTAAATAAAAGACAAAATAAATGAGCTTGGGTTCGCTACAAAAACTAGAGGCTCTAAAGAGCCTGTGTCGCTCACCTGTTTTACTGATGATTTGGAAATCAGGAGCAGCAACCCAACAATTGGTTGTCGAATTGTTTGAAAATTGCAGGGCAGATTTATCTTAATCTGATGAACATGTTTGCCACAAGTCAGATTTGCTCTAAATGTCTCAGTTTCAGAGAAATCAATCAAAAACTGCATTTTACCCTATGTACTATGTTTAGCCATGTCTGCCATCTTAGATCGTAGGAAGGGTCATCGGACGCATTTTTAAACTAGATACTCTTATGATAATTGTGGACAAGTTTGATTACATTTTGTCTTAGTAGTTTCAGAGGAGAAGATTTTTTAAAAAGATTCCAAAAATTTAAGAAAAATTGATAAAATTTACTATAAAGGAAAATAACTCCTGAAGGGGTCAACTGACCATTTTGGTCATTTGACATTTTGTAGATCTTACTTTGCTGAACATTATTGCTGTTTACGGTTTATCTCTATCTATAATAATGTTCAAGATAATAACCAAAAACGGCAAAATTTCCTTAAAATTACCAATTTAGTGGTAGCAACCCAACAACCGGTTGTCCGATTCATCTGAAAATTGCAGGGCAGGTAGATCTTAACTTGATAAACAATGTTAACCCATGTCAGATTTGCTCTTAATGCTTTGTTTTCAGAGTTATAAGCCAAAATCTATATTTTACCTTATGTTCTATTTTAGCCATGACGACTATCTTGGTTGGTTGGCCAGGCCAACAGACAAATTTTTGAACCAATATACCCTAATGATAATTGTGGCCAAGTTTGGTCAAATTTGGCCAAGTAGTTTCAGAGGAGAAGATTTTTGTAAAAGTTAACGACGACGGACGACGATGACGACGCAAAGTGATGGCCTTCGGGCCAGGTGAGCTAAAACGACTTTCATTTACAGGTATCTTGTTTACGAACCAACTCGTAACTGTAATTTGTTCTTTAAAAAGAAAACTTATCGCTTTTGTTTTGACATACATTTGTAATTTACTACTTATACTTGTATTATTCTCAAAATTCGAAACATAATATGAATCAATATTTCTGATACGGTTTTGTTTCTGTTCGATTAAAAATACTATCTGACAGTAATATAATAACTCACCAGTTCTGCAAGATATTAAATAAATTTCATTAGTAAATCTAGACAAAGCATCGAAATCTTTGACTTCAAACATAAGTGATGAATCAGATGCTATACCAATTAGTTCGTTCCTATTAACGTCACTGCCAATTCCTATTGCCATGATTTTCACATGTCGTCGTTTTAATTTGTTAGCTTCTACTACTGTTAAAAAAGTATCACCAGACTTCCCGTCAGTTATCACTACTAACAGATCTTGTGCATTAAGTCTGTCTCCTTCTGATGTGTTAAAGCTATTACCAATGTAACTCAAAGCCGCATATGTTAAAGTGGCACCCCTATAATAAGGAACATTATTGATTGCATTCTCAACGGCGGAAGAACTCGAAAATGTATTTAAATTGAAATGTGTTCTGGCAGGTGAAAATGTAACTAGACCAATTTGAATCGAATTTGGCCCGACGGAAAATCCAGCAATAGATTTCACAAGAAATTGCTTCATCTTATCGAAATTTTCTAAACCAACCGATCCTGAGGAATCAAGTAGGATGACAATATCCACTTTGTTCTGGCAATCTAGAAAACAAAGCAATGCAAAATTATGTTTAAACGAACACACATAAACATAGAATTTTTATATGTATTGCATTTTTTTTCACAATCATTGACATGTTGCAACCTTGGTGCCTAAGTTATGAGAAACTCAAACATCAATGCGTTTTACCTTAAAGTTAAACATGTTGAAAGCCATAATTTCTCCATTGATCCTGACGGAATAATAATAATTCGTTATTATTTTAAATATCATACAACAACACTCATCAACTTGAAATATACCAGGCATTTAATTGTGTACGCCAGACGCTGGTTCTTCTACAAAAGAGTTATAAGTAACTTCCAAACTAATAAAACTTTCAAAATGTCATTAAACGTACGGGAAGAAGAGAAAAATTAATATCAATGATGCTAAAAAAAAACAAATGTAAAGGCAAAATGAAGTCCAAAGTTGGTCAGCATTAGGGACTAACAATTCTGAGAGGTTTTGACAAAAACAGCTTCTGTAAGCGATCTATTGATTTTTTGCAACTTTTTTCCATAAAATTTTAACGCAAATACAAATTGTAGCAAATATGTAAAACTTTGAGCTTCCCTTCATAGACTGTGTCAAATATATTTTAAAAATCGCGGCGAAATGGAAGAGATAACACTATCCGCGGAATAACGTATCCGCGACAATAAGTAAGGGATCAGTAATCTATTGTTTTAAATAAGTTTTTTTTTAAAAGTAAGATTTCAGTGATTGCTCCTGTCAACAAAGAAATGCTTACTACTGACACTGAGATATCCACGAAGAGGACTCCTCCACTAGCAGTGGTATCGACCCATTTTTTTCTCCGTAAAATATAACATGATCATAGATGCATACACTAAGTTAACATTGACAAAACAAACATATATTGTTTCGAGTTGCTGTGTCATTACATCAATCCTACCTTCTTTCAAGCTAAATATTAGTTCAGAATTTTTCTAAAATGAGTGAAAAGTGTTGGAAAAGGGGCAAATGTATCTATTACATATGATAAATCGCTCAGTCATAAATGATTCTACTGACAATTTTGTTGATACGTATGTTTCCTAAGACGTTACAACAGAAATAGCAAAAGGTCCGTTGTATTTTCGATTTCACGATGACCGGAAACCAAACTCATTGGGAAAAGTATCTTAAAGCAAGCGCTTCCTTGATATTCCTTGATGTGTTCAAGTAATAAGTAATAAACGTTCTTGTTGATGAAATGGAATAATGTTAAACATACTGATTTACTCATTATACTAGTACTCCAATAGAGTTTATTTTGATCGTAATATTTTTTTAAGGGACATGTAGTTATAAAACTATAAACAAATTATTCACAAATGATTTTGTACACACCAAAATTGTGTCGTTGTGCCTATGTAGTTGGGAAACTGAAGTAAACTACATGGTTTGCGAACAACATTTATACAAAATCTCAAAGAAAACTGGTAAGTGTTAAAATTGACCGAAACAGGTGTTTTACGAAGCCCGCAAACGCTTCATTTCCAAACTGTGCTGATTATCAACACTTTTACAATATTATAAAATAATAAAAAGAAGCATTAAGAGTTATATCAAGTTTTTTGTTTGTTTAACATTATTCCGGATAGCATGTGTAGTCGTAGCTGAATTTATGTAAACATAAACAATTATACTGGAGATTCTCGTGATTGTTGTCAGCCAATCAAAATAGCAAATTATTATGAAACTTACATGATATGTAATTATACATCTTTTGATGCGGTTTATATATGTAAATTGTACTACTGTATACCTTACAAATAGTAATGCCCTTCACAGAATTGTCTGCTATTAAACTAGAAAACCAATGCTTATTCTTTTACAGTCCCGACAGGAAAAAGATAAAGTCGTTATTTTAAACTACTTACTTTGTCCTCTTACTTTCACTAAAAACATCACTGAAAAATAAAAGCGTATTCAGTATGATCAATGATTTGAAACAGACAAACATAAACTCTGTCATTTTAGTTTTTCACTGTAATTTTCTATTAATGAGGATACTTATATTTACTCAAGAATTTACTACAAAATGCATGTAGTACTCTAAAAGCCATGATGGATTTCAATTGGTTTTGCTCATTGTTAAAGGCCGTATGTTGACATATTGTTGTTTATCTATATTCCATTTGGTATCTGGTGAAGACTTGTCTCATAGGCAATCATACCATATCGTCTTATTTTTATATTTAAACAGTAATTAAAAAAAAGGTTTCCAAATTAGGAAACTTGAAATATTGATATGTAAGACCAAGCATGAAGAAATAACGCTTTAACAGTTGTATTATAAAAGTTACCGGAAATAAGAATAACGCATGTAACAGATGATAATCTTCTGGCTGACAAGTGATTATTCCCTTCCATGATATTGTTCACTAGTGCAATTATCCAGTAAAATAGTGCTGTATTCTAAAAACAAATAAATATAAATATAAACCGATTATGTGTGTATATCACAAAACATACAATAATCATAAAACAAAATGCACACAGATTGCATGTATGAGGGATATATTTAAAGTATTTGTAATCTAGCTATAGTGTGTGTGTGCTTGTAATGAAGAAAATATTTCACTCTTAATCAAATAAGGATAGCTTTATATATCTCAATATCAACTTATGTTTGTCTGTTGGTTGTTATGAATCCCTGGTTAAATGAGTTCATTACCATAAATAGAATAAACTTTTAAAAGTAACAGAGAATAGTAAATGTGTATTACCCTGCTTTCATCATGTGCCTTTTCAATGTGTTATTGCGGATGAAATGTAATGAAAATATTAATCTATTGTAGTTTTTTTATTGTTTGTGTTGTTGTTGTCTTTTTTTATGTGGTATTTTTTTATTGAATACATTAAAATACAAGACTTCAAATTGAAGTACTTAGAACTTGTTATTGTTAAAAGCTTAAGATCTGGATATAAATTGCACAGCATCTTTTGCTTCTTTTAACCATTGTAATTTATCAATTTTCTCTCAAGTGAAATCCATCCACGTGAAAGATCATGTTTTAAAAGTGTATTTATGTAAACCTAAATTCGAAAACTAATTAACATGTATGTGAGGTTCGTTTTAATTAATCATTTGATTAATGAGATCTTAATTTTGTTTCTTTCATGGATAGTTCATAAGGAAATGCAAGTACATAGTCAGGATTATGACAGTTGTTTACCATTCGTTTGGTGTGTTTGAGTTTTTGATTTAACTTATAGTTTGATAAACGATTTTCCTTTTTGAATTTTCCTGGGAGATTTATATTTTAGTTATTTTACTTTATCTTATATTGAAACTCCGGCGGAATTAAAACCTGCAAGGATTTACATGAATAAGTCTTTCATATGGAGGAAATAACGAAAATCAATCCCCATGAAATAAAATTGTAAGTTCTAACTGAATGCTTTTACCCAATGAAAATATATGCTTAATACAATATGATTATCTGAAATATTTGAGCTAAATGGTGAGGATTGTATTTTGTTTTAATTCAGTTCGATACAAAAGACAGACAAACTTTCAAAAACATTCCAGAATAGGTGAAATGAAATCATCGCATAACGTTAATAAAAAGACGGCCGTCATCGATACCCAGTAAAGCTGCATGGTACAATTCATGTACGTTAGATAAAAATTAAAAAGTATTTGTGGGGTCTTTTAAAGTTGTAACTGAGTATGGGTTGGTTGTCATTATTTTCACTTCCTCTCATTTTATAGATTTAAGGAACATTCCAAACAATAGATGTCAAGCTATAGTTGGAGGCATAGATCCGAATCCGTAGAGGAGTATACTTTGTCTTTTACATTCACCATGATGTGCTCGTAATTGTCTCAACAAGTTACATGTATTTTTTTTATATAGCTGACGCCTTCTAATGGTAAGACTTTTTTAAACATACCTTTTTTAATGTCTTTTTAGACTAATGTAAATGCCCATAATTAGACTCTAAGTCAGACAAAACTAAAAATTGAGAACACTCACTTTTTTTTAACAAATGTTCATATATACCTAACGGAATCCGAGACATATTATATAGTACACTTCTTTTGACATGTAATTGAATTTGCTATACATGTTTTTTTACTCATTATTTAAGTCTTATATTTTGTAATGATAAATATGCATCGGTTATCATATGTGTCTATGAAATTTTGAGTTTACTTGCGACAGAGTGTATATAAAAACCATATACAATGAAATCAGGTGCTCCGGAAGGGTACAAACGATATAGATAGACATATATGACTAATCAAAGCGCCGAACGCAGTGAACGTAGTTTGTGAATAATTTGGCATTGATAAATATCATTTCAGTATCTTTATTAATTTTTTTTAATGTTTCATCTCGTAGATATGACTTTTGCCGTCCGAAATTAATCTATTTTCATTAGCGTGTTAATTTCCACCTAAATGGTATGAATGATTACAACCTAGAACAAATACAGTTAACATGAATACAAGTATTGTTTGCATAGAAAACATATTTTTTTTTGCATTTGCAGATGATTCTATTGTGACAGTAGTATTACGCTTTTTACAAAAATTATAAGTTGCGCCATTGTTATATAAAAGATTTATATGTCAGATATATATCATATGCATGTATATTAAAAACTTTACATGCTGTACATCACAAAATATTTTAAAGAAAATGTATGTTCGAACATCAACAATTAAAGTTTCGTCCAACAAAAAAACGGATAAGCTTAGGCGCACACGATGTTACAATTTAATAGAAAAGCAGCATCATCGATATAGATTCATGGCAGACAAGTCAAACTATAAACGACTTCGTCGGAATTATTATTAACGAAACTATCAATCTCCATAGAACATTCTAAAGTTGGAAGTCATGAAACTTGACAAATTCAACATTATTAAGGCTGTGGATAGACTTTTTATTTGGTTCTTATTATATTTTTGTTTTTGTTTGCAAAAGTGTTTGGCACATGCAACGAACAGTGATTAGGCTTTCGCAGTTGTTTCTATGTTTCCCAATAATCCTTTGATTTAATCCCTTGATATCTCTTGCCCTCTTTCCATCTATCGAACTATAAAACATATCATCAACTGTTCCCAAAACAAATTGGTAAACCCAAAGGATGTTCTTCTTAAATTTTATCGAAGTGATTTTCACTTTCAGTATTTGAATCATAACTGTATCTTATAAACCTCAAATGATAAAAACATAGGATCTAAAATTTGGGATCGATCATAAATTAAAAGAAATTGATGTCAAAGTAAAAGATAAAGGTCATGTTCTCAAGTTTGCTTGATACATCTTCTTGTCTACAATTCGTAAGATTTATCGACATAGGAATTGTGACTTATTAGGTCTTTCTACTTTTCTGTGGAAAGATCTATTGAATTTCTTCTGTATATTCTTTTTTATTATCTTCTTTTGCCACTTTTATTTCTTGCGTATAACACTGTTTCGTAATATGTCGCTAATTTGTTTGGTATATAATATCGAACAGTTTATGTGCCTTTGAAATTGACCCTGCATAAACGAATGATTTTTTTTGTAGGAGTTATCTCTCCGAACACTGTTGTGAGTGCATTTCCTCCGTAACAGTAAAAAAAAACGACGCATTTTTTTTACCAAATTGCTCGTTATATCCTCATGATGTTTTGTCCAATTTTGACCAAAGCGATACGAACACTCCTTATGAAAGTTATTCCCCTTTATGCATTTGGATAAGTGATATGCCTTTCACACTTGTAAACCCTAAGTGATATAGACATAGGGGGGTCTTTGATAAGAGGTCCTTGGTCCAAAAAAAGACAATATGGCCAAGGTCAGTGGACAATTTCGTAGCTGGAAGTTATTAAATATCCCACTTAATTTCAGCAAAAGTACGTGAAAACCATTTTTCACTGTAGTTAAATCATGCAAAACAAGAAATAACGTTTTTAGATTAAAGTTGCGTATTATCCCCTTCTATATAAAAAGTTAAAGTGATCGACATTAGTTGTCTGTCAAAAAGTAAGTTACGACATGACGCAACACCAATAAGTACTTGTCGGGTGCTTGGGTTACTCGTGCTCCCCTGTAATATTAAAAAAAAAAGCTGTTTGGTATACATGACAACTTCTGAACAGTATATCTGATAGACTCAGTGTCCTTTGATTTTATTTTATATTCATTGCCATTGAACTTGAAGTAAAAACTCATCAAAGATACCAGGCTTCGAATATATACGCCACACTTGCATTTCGACTGCAAGAGATTCACCAGCACTAGTATTACTAGAATCAAAACAATCAAAACACAAAATCAAGATCGAAGATGAAGACCATTGAGGACCCGAAAATCCAAAAGGCTTTGCCATATTCAACTTCGAGATTCTCATCTATCCGTACATTAAATGAAATGTTAATGGCTGTATTATTTTTGACAATATATGACCATGACAAAAGTTAATCGCAAGTTACCTAGAAAAAAAAATATTATTCTTAATAAGTCTAAAGTATCAATTGACACCAGAATTTTAAGACCGGGAGTTTTTGGGTCAGTTTTGATCAGTCAAACTGGTCTTTAATTTTCGTTTATATAACTTTCATATATGATAATGAATATACGAAAAATGTATTTGTTTTCTGTTTCACTGAGTAACAATTAAAGATTCTATTTTTAATAAATATCAAACTGTCTACAGTTTATAATATGGAATAATAGTAATGGATGTTTTTTTCCCCAATATTTATCAACAAAAAATCCCGCGTACTCCCAGCGAATAGTCACGGAATTTTACGATTATTTAATTATTTGAATATTGAAATATTTTCTTTGAATTGACTTTTTTAATACTCATTCATTTGTGATTCAATATTTAACATCAACATAAAGTGTGTTTCGTGTGTATTTTGACAAGTTTTCGTTAATAAAAACATCCTACCTGTATTCCTTTATTACCGTTATTCGGTGTACAAATATGGTAATCGATTAACGTTGATTTAGTAACGAAATGTAATCGGTAAATATATAAAGGTCTTATCTCTTTATTTTTCGTGGAAAAAGTATATTGTTTTAGAAATTTTAAGGTCTTTCCATGATCTATCTATATATTTAATCGTATTTACACATCTGCAAAGAAATTCTTATCATGTTTTGGTTGACAAGTTTCTAATAAAAGTAAATCAAGTGAAACCCTTCGAACACATGAAATTAATCACGTTTTTATGTTTAATTTATGGATTCTATTTTCATTTTGAAATTTACATTTGAGAAGGGGGCCATTTTTATCTTTTATATTATATGAATCTAAAGTCCACTTCAAAGGACATGGCCATTATAAGCTTTCGTAATCACTTGCCGTTTGTCATCCGTTAATCTTACGATAAATATTTTTGAACGGTCAACTTACAATGTACAGTAAACGGGCTATGTCACAGAGTTTTGTAAAAGCTTGCATTCAACTTGAGCTTGTTGAACTATAACAAAAAGACAGTGACCAAATGATTATTTCATATCATTAAAACGAAAATTCAACAATCTATAGTTTTGCAATAAAATTCTGTGTATAAGAAATTACAGATTTTATATTTAATGATTTTAAGACAAATTTAGGAAAGTGTTTGGCCGATTGTAATTGCTTTATATACTTTTACAAATGTTCATCTATTTTGAAAGAAATCAATCAATATCATTTCAGATAATAAAAAACAATTTTTGAGTTATTGTTTTGGGTTTTTTTGTGTGTCTTTTTGTGTTTTTTTGTGTGTTTTCTTTTTCTGTTACATGAATAGTTCAAATTGCCAGATGCCAAAATCTATGACATAGCCCATACCGTTCTTGATCGAAAATAACTGGACCAAATTCAACCAAACTTGGTCATAACCATTGGGTATCATGTTTTCAAATGTGTCCGATGACTACTATTGCCAAATAACAGGACCGACATCACTAAAAATAGAGCATAGGGGGTAAAATGCAAGTTACCTATTATCTTGACAACCGCTTTAGAGAGAGAAAATATGACCGAGTAGTGAGATTTTTCAAGTACTGTCCATTTATCATTAACTCAAAACAATCACTTGACTTTGTATGGGGGTTATTGCCTTTAAATGACATGATATACCTTCTTTTTTTTACTCTATATCTTGATGTTTATTCAAATTTGAGTAAAAATTATCAGCTTTTCACCACCTACAAATTTGATAAATTGACGCTTTATTCTAGTAATTGCTTGCGTTTTTCTCTGTTTTATTGGAAACTAAAATATGTAGATAAACACTTGTAAAAGTGTTTTTAGTTGACACTTTAATCACGTTATTGCCCTTTAAAGATGATGTTTGCCAATAGTGTTTGTCTGTCATCTTCATATCTATAAAAGATAGATGCAAAAGTTTTCAAAAACATGACAGGGCAAATAATATCCGAAAATATGCCAGCTCAATTTTCATTGTCTTCTTTAGAATAAGCCGCGCGCTCAAATAACGAGTATTTATGCCCCCGTCACACTAGACCAAGTTCCTATCACGTTCCCAGTGCGTTCTGAAAAAGTAGGCCAACGTAGTGGGAACTTCTAAGTCGTGGTACGAACGCAGTGCAAACTTATATGGTCGTACTGCGAACTTGCATGGACGTGGTAAGGTCTTCATGGACGTGAAGGACGTGAAATAATTTTGAACATGTTCAAAACAAACGTAGTGAGAACTTCCTGAGGATAAAACGCAGTAAAGACCTAATAAGAACGTACTGAGAACGGCTTGGTCGTAGTAAGGACGTAGAGGACACTAGTTATGAACCGTATGGACGTAGTACGGACGTGATAAATTTGAAAGCCGTCTTCACTGCGTTTTTACTACGTTCTTGGAGATTGCACCAGGACCTTACTACGACTGCTCTACGTCTTTACTACGATCTTTTAGAACTTGGTGATTTAGGGAAGTTTTCAACACGACCTCGCGAAGACTATTCTACGTTCTTATTACGTTCCTAAAGACCTTAGTACGTTCTTTGTACAACCTATCGGTATGCAGTACGTCTTTACCACGTCTGCGGTGCGTTTGCAGCAGGTTTGCATCGGATCTCTGTTACCCGTGTTGAATATGGTATATATATAGGTGTTTTTTTTTAAGACGGAATCATTTGTAATTGTACTGTTGAACGATGGAACAAGATTTACTTCTACTTCATACATCATTACAAGGACAACAAGCTCTTCTTGATGCTCAAGTTGCGCTTTTCTGCTTCAGGATAAAAAGAAAACAAAGGAGACCCAGAACATGGTGGGTGCGTCCCTGGCTTACTCAGGAAAGAAGGCTTATGTTTGGCCACTATGATAGACTGATGCAGGAGTTGAGAATGGAGGATCAACAGTCGTTTTTCAACTTTCTGAGAATGCCGCCCGAGATGTTCGACGAAATATTGAATAGAGTAGGTCCCAGAATTCAAAGGAGAGATACCCGGCTTAGAAAAGCATTGGAACCAGGCCTGAAGCTCGCTGTCACTATACGACACTTATCTTCTGGGGATAAATATCCAACTCTACAATACGACTTTAGAGTTGCCCGAAATACAATTTCTATGTTTGTTCCCGAAGTCTGCCAAGCCATTGTAGATGAATATAAAGTCGAAGCAATTTCTTGTCCCACCACACAGCGCGAATGGCGTGATATTGCTGAAGAGTTCCAGCGAAAATGGAATGTTCCACATGTCTGTGGTGCTCTCGATGGCAAACATGTAGCCATTAGATGTCCTTCAAATACAGGATCACTCTTTCATAATTACAAGGGATTTTTCTCAGTGGCATTAGTAGCATTAGTTGACGCGGATTACAAGTTTTTGTGGATTGACATTGGTGGTTGTGGATCAATGTCTGATGCTCAGATCTACAACAATTCTGAACTTAAAGAGTGCTTGGAAGAAGAAACGATTGGCTTTCCAGACCCGGATCCAATGCCGAACGATGACAAAAATGTGCCATATTTCATTCTTGGAGATGACGCTTTTGGTTTGAGAACATATCTGATGAAGCCTTATTCTCAACGAGGCTTAACAGATGAACAATTGATAACTAATTACAGAATATCGAGAGGAAGACGTGTGGTTGAAAACGCATTTGGTATACTGGCCCAACGATGGCAATTATTACTTACCACCATGATGCAGCAGCCAAATGTAGTACGAAACATTGTCGAGTGTTGCGTTTGTCTGCACAATGTGATGAGACTACGATATCCAACACAACAGAACACGCAACTTGACATGGAAAATGACCAGCATGACTTGATTCCGGGCTTATGGCGAGCGACCGCAAATATGTATGAAGTAAACATGGTAATTGGACCAAACAGAGACACCGTAGCTGCAAAGAAGCAAAGGGAATACCTTCGACTATATTTCAATAGTCAAGCTGGCTCAGTTCCTTGGCAAAACCGCATGATAAGTGCATAGTTGGTAAATGATGGAACAGTTTTGATTTATAAAGAATGTACACATGTATTACAAGGATATTTGAATTTTTGAATATATTATTATATTTATATATTTGGCTTTGTGTTACTTGTCCTACGGGAAACCTTGTCTAAAACAAAACTCGTATTCCAGAATTACAACTTGGCTTATCCTACCTTAAACGATCATTTTTAACTCTTCTGTTTTTTTCTTGTGGATAGAGTGTGGTCTCTCTGACACTTACCCCATATCTGTTCTTT
This sequence comes from Mytilus trossulus, assembly GCF_036588685.1. NCBI lineage: Eukaryota > Metazoa > Mollusca > Bivalvia > Mytilida > Mytilidae > Mytilus > Mytilus trossulus. Next base: position 37,674,503 of record NC_086380.1, on the reverse strand, counting down.
TTCATATTTGGTAGATTTTCTGTCAACTGACGCTTCGTCTTAATTTCTGTCAAGGATACATTTAAATCTTTAAAAATTATACATGTATCGGTATCGGAGTTGAGAATGGAGGATCAACAGTCGTTTTTCAACTTTCTGAGAATGCCGCCCGAGATGTTCGACGAAATATTGAATAGAGTAGGTCCCAGAATTCAAAGGAGAGATACCCGGCTTAGAAAAGCATTGGAACCAGGCCTGAAGCTCGCTGTCACTATACGACACTTATCTTCTGGGGATAAATATCCAACTCTACAATACGACTTTAGAGTTGCCCGAAATACAATTTCTATGTTTGTTCCCGAAGTCTGCCAAGCCATTGTAGATGAATATAAAGTCGAAGCAATTTCTTGTCCCACCACACAGCGCGAATGGCGTGATATTGCTGAAGAGTTCCAGCGAAAATGGAATGTTCCACATGTCTGTGGTGCTCTCGATGGCAAACATGTAGCCATTAGATGTCCTTCAAATACAGGATCACTCTTTCATAATTACAAGGGATTTTTCTCAGTGGCATTAGTAGCATTAGTTGACGCGGATTACAAGTTTTTGTGGATTGACATTGGTGGTTGTGGATCAATGTCTGATGCTCAGATCTACAACAATTCTGAACTTAAAGAGCGCTTGGAAGAAGAAACGATTGGCTTTCCAGACCCGGATCCAATGCCGAACGATGACAAAAATGTGCCATATTTCATTCTTGGAGATGACGCTTTTGGTTTGAGAACATATCTGATGAAGCCTTATTCTCAACGAGGCTTAACAGATGAACAATTGATAACTAATTACAGAATATCGAGAGGAAGACGTGTGGTTGAAAACGCATTTGGTATACTGGCCCAACGATGGCAATTATTACTTACCACCATGATGCAGCAGCCAAATGTAGTACGAAACATTGTCGAGTGTTGCGTTTGTCTGCACAATGTGATGAGACTACGATATCCAACACAACAGAACACGCAACTTGACATGGAAAATGACCAGCATGACTTGATTCCGGGCTTATGGCGAGCGACCGCAAATATGTATGAAGTAAACATGGTAATTGGACCAAACAGAGACACCGTAGCTGCAAAGAAGCAAAGGGAATACCTTCGACTATATTTCAATAGTCAAGCTGGCTCAGTTCCTTGGCAAAACCGCATGATAAGTGCATAGTTGGTAAATGATGGAACAGTTTTGATTTATAAAGAATGTACACATGTATTACAAGGATATTTGAATTTTTGAATATATTATTATATTTATATATTTGGCTTTGTGTTACTTGTCCTACGGGAAACCTTGTCTAAAACAAAACTCGTATTCCAGAATTACACCTTGGCTTATCCTACCTTAAACGATCATTTTTAACTCTTCTGTTTTTTTCTTGTGGATAGAGTGTGGTCTCTCTGACACTTACCCCATATCTGTTCTTTTTCATATTTGGTAGATTTTCTGTCAACTGACGCTTCGTCTTAATTTCTGTCAAGGATACATTTAAATCTTTAAAAATTATACATGTATCGGTACAGGTAAAAAGTTTACGAGATCGAAAAACTGAATTTTAGATGAAAAAGAAAACTAATACATAGGATTGTTATCATAGGAAGTGAATCAGCACTTTCCGTAATATTGTAGTTTAAGAATCAAATTTATTAGCCTGCTAACAGTTAACAGCAGGATGGATTTGGATGATTGTTTATTGTGCGAGAATCTTATAAAACTTTCAAGGTTTATTTTGAAGCCTATATTTGGTCACAATCAACAAGCACATTTGAATAAAAGTAGACTTAAGTTTGAAAAAAGTGTTCTGGGTGAAAGCACATACAAAAAACATTTAACAATAACGACCCTCATTTTAGCTAGATGAACTGTAAATGTTTGATAAATCTGCATCTCAATCTCAAATGAGTGCCATCATTTATTTTTTCATAGGGTTGCCTCGTAAAAAAAATTATATCACGAGAGACACAAAAGAGGTTTTTTCTCTGTGATGTATTGTTTTCTGGTTGTCTCGCTTGTGAGAAAATTTTGGATGCTTGAAGTTTTTCTGCTACGTATAGTTTTGGTCAAAATATTAAATTTTATTATCAATCAAGTGACAGCTTTCATCCGATAATATGTAAAAAAGTATCTAACAAGTGATTACATTTATTTCAAAAATGCTGTAGCCCTCGTGCACAAAACAGTTTATGATTAAAGTTACATTAGAATGACAGTCATACACAGAGTTTCTACAGGTTAAATCAGTTTAATTGTCATATTTGAAAAAAGACCAGTTCATGGTTATAAGCACATTCCGTACCTTGAACAAATAACTAAAGTACATAACATATGTGATACTAGCAACATTAAACACATACCACGCTATGAGCTCACAGCTGTGATTACAATCCAAAAAGTAAATTGAAACCAAAACTTCTTTCAACACAATACGTTGCACCATAAAAAAAATCAGGTATTAGTAAGAAACTGTTCAGAGATGTCAGAGTCACTCGTGTTGTACATTTGACAAACACTGCTCGACTCGCTAGACTTTGAAACCCCTCCTTGCAAAAAAATAGGATTCGATGTAGCGATCACGGAGGATGTTCGTGGCGGTGCCAGTTGCGTCAAAGGTTGCAGCTGCGTCAGTGGTTGCTGTCTTTGATGAGGAAATTGTTGAGACACCCAGTTGGCATCCTGTGACTGCCAGACGGAAACACTAGATGAAGACTGACCTGGCCACTGCGACGGTTGAGGCTGCCACATAGCAGGACATCCCTGTGTCTGTCCCTGAAGAGACTGTTGTGGCTGTCTGGCAGTTGAGGGGATTGTTACTCCTGACTCCTTTATTTTTTTCAACTTATCGTTCTCTGGTTTCGATTTTTTACTTGCCTTAGGAACATCAGTACTAGCAAAGTCTGACTGAACTGAGTGGGTATCATCTTCACTATGTCCCCCCTCTAAGTCATTTTGTGCATGAATTGTTGGTTCTTCCTCGGGTGTTGCTTCTTTTTCAGCAATTTCTCGATGATTACATGCGGGTGTACTCCTACAAACTCCCGTTTTACTCTTTCTTCCGCGACCTCTAGCTGGCATGTTGCTGAATGAAATAAAAAATGCCCGTGAATTTTTCTGTTTTGTATGGAGTAGGTAAGACGTAACAAGAACCTACAGAGGTCGTTCTGCAAACTTTATGGACGTTGTAAGGACGTGGTAGGAACGTAGTGAAAACCTTATGGTCGTAGTAAGAACGTAGTGAACACCTGATGGTCGTAGTAAGAACGTAGTGAAAACCTGATGGAAGTTATATAGACTTGACACGAACCTTATAAACACTTGTTGAACGTGGTGCGGTCTTTGTAAGGACGTAGAAGGGTCGTGTTAGAGACCGAATAACGGTATTATCAATCGAATTTGAGCAAGTTTCTACTACGTTTTAAAAAAAAATTAAGACGTTGTGGAAACTTCATGGACTTTGTCTCAGTGTGACGGGGGTTTTAACAATAAAGGGATATGGTTTGATTTGCAAACGGGACATATATCCTCCAAGGTTCAAATGAAGTGGATGTGAACAATCGTAGGCAATTGTACGGTTTAAAGAACGAGAAAGCCAGATACCGTTTAATAAGCTATAATAGACCCGACATGAAAAAAAACCTAATCAATTGAGAAAACTATCGGACCTATTTGCAACAAAACAATTAAGGAAAATCAAATATAACAGACATTAACCAACGGCAATCTCTGAACTAAAATAGACATTTACATACATAAAATACATTTGATTTGTTGTTTTTGTTAATGGGCGGGGAAGGGGGACAAATACTAAAGCCGATAGAGAGAAACAGAACAAACTATGCATATAGTCATATGTTATCTACACTTTCTAGTAAATAAACTAATCATAGATACCAGTATTATAGTTTATTTTATTGCACTGCATCATTGTTACTTTTGCTATGGATTTTTTGTATTCTTTTCTTTCATTTTTGTCTATGTTCTCTGTCTCAAGAGTGTCTGCATACTACTTTATTTTTATCATGTCATCGCGATAAAGATGATAACACAATGATGACTGCTGTGACCCAATTTTTGACATTTGCACCTAGAATGGCTGTTTGTTTTGCTCATACATTGTTGACAATACAATGGAATTTTACAAATTTGTCAGACATGTGAGAGGTTTAGCTAGCTATAAAACCAGATTTAATCTACCCTTTGCTATATAAGAAATTGCCTGTCCCAAGTCAGGAATATGACAGTTGTTACTGATACGTTTGGTGTGTTTGAGCTTTTGATTTTGTCATTTGATTAGGGATTTTCTATTTTCAGTTATCCTCGAAGTTTTTTTTTTATTATTTCACTTTTTACATCATATCATCAAGAGAAGACGAATTTTAAACTCAATTTCCAAGACTTCTCTTTTTTATTAACTACATAATGTAATTAATAGTTTTTTTGTTCAGTAGGGTTGTTTTCATTTTAGTGATGCTTCTAGTAAATATTCCAAAAGGAGAGCAATTTAAGGGTCTCAATTTGATTTTATTCGTTCTTTTCATTAAAAACAGAGACAAAATGCAATGTGCTTTTGTGGTAAATAATCAATGAAATTTTATATTATGCTTGCGTACTGCATGCACTGATTTACATTCATATATTTCTTCAACTTTGTTTTGAACTCTTAAGTTGTTCCTGTAAAAAAAATGTATATCATGTACGTTTTTACATAAGCGTGAAGCGTGTTAAAAGCATTTTGTTCTATTTTATAAACGAAATAAAATTGAAAATGGAAATGGGGAATATGTCAAAGAGACAACAACCCGGCCATAGAACGAAAACATTATCTGTATGTCTATTACCTTTCTTACCTGTTGTTTAGTTTATTCCAATACGTGATTTTGATATTTGAATCATCGTTCGACTTCTGCTATGTATATGGTAAACAATTAGAAAGAATTAAAGATCTTATCTCTTTCGTGGAAATTAAATATACATAAATCGTAACGTAATTTAAAATGTTATCGTAGTACTACGTTTACATCCATAAAGACAAAGAAGTGGGTTTTTTTTTTTTTTTTTTTTTTTTTTTTTTGGTTGGTTTTGCCTGGATTTTTTTTTTGAGAGGGGGATTGATAAGTGGACAATTCATATTTTAAGTCCTTTAAGTGAATCTAGTTGTCTGTTCATATTTGTCTTTTGCAATTTAAGGGTTGTTGTTGCTTTATATCAATATTCTCACAGTATTAACGCCGACATATTATATTTATTTAATAAAATACACTATAATAAATACATCATGACATGTCATTTGTACAAAAAGCTTTTGAATAAAAAATTGTTGTAAAAATCCTTAGAGTACCATCATTATGTGCACTTTAATTCAGTTGACATTCGATGAATCATGTCTTTAGATAAGTACAATGAACTGTATTCATTGTGCATGTTGTGCGATAGCATGCATGAATTTCACATTTTATTCTCGCACAATCACAAGTGGTGTTTCCTGGTGTACATAACATTTCATGTTATCTGTTGAGAAATGAAGGGTCAATAGAATCAATTATCAAATACAGTTTTGACAGTTCATACCAGTGAGTAACTAAAATAGATTTTTATCAATAATGTGCATATACATATATTTATATATCATAGAGCTATAAAAATGTTGCAACATGTCTGAGTGGGTATAATAGTGTACATTCCATAGAAGCTATGGTTAATCAACATTGGGGTCAGGAAATATATAATTATACTTTAATGTTTTAAACTTTGTTTCATGATGTAATGCGAGTTATCAATTCAGATCATTTGTGTAAAACTATTCTTTTCCAATCATCTCTTTAAACTACAATACACATTTCTAACAAAACTAACTACTACCAGCACATGTAGGCTTCTAATTCTTAAAAAAATATAGATGGCCACTTCCATGTTATAATTATTACGAACATAAAGACATCAATATGACGTCGACCGTACCAACACCTTACAGAGATGTACACTATCGCACTTCGATCGTGAAAATATGCAATTTTCTGTATATATCGTAGTGTGATGGTGGCCATGAACGACGGTTGAATACTTTAAGCTCGGGTCACACATTCACGATTTTTTACTGGCGTCTTTGTTATGAGCATTCCCAATTAAAATTTCTTAAAAGTCTCATCAAGATTCTTTGAATCGTGGCTGGAAATTTAAACTTTTATTAAAATTTGTAAAAGCATGTGTTTAATCACAAAAACAATCAAGTATTGTCAGGGAACGTCCACATTGAGTCGTTTCTCTCCGAACTTGTCCTGATAATTCCATTGTCTATCCGATTTGCATCTTTTGTCATGGTTTAAAACGAAAACCGAAACCAACCATCCCTAAAACGTCCAGATTATGCCGAATGCAATTAAACAGAAACCAGACAGTGGCCAGACAGTAACCTTATGCTGACGAAAGATATCCGTTTAAAAACTGTCCCCATATTTTGGATATCAGGTACTGTCGGAACGCAATCCTATCACAGATCACAGTCTGCAAACGGATTTTTCTTAAATCAGTCGTATCGTGTTCTATAATTGTCGGGACTTAAACGAGAGTATTATTGCTGTGTTTTGTATTATTACCTGGACTTTTCAGGAACTGTTTCGCCAAAGACATTTCGCATGCGAGATGCAACCTTGACTCAATCAGCCAAACAAATTGCAGTGGCAAATCTCTCCAACCCATATATGTTCGACAGGACCCCGTCCAAGCAACACCAAAATAAATGTTACGATTTTAATCTGATACAGCAGAATGTGTCATGTTATAATCACGATATAATCACGATTGTAATCCGACTGGACAAAATCGGATGAGTTTTGTCGAATATTAAGGAACACACATAACTGTCGGGGTGCTTGGTCGACCTCTCCGATCCGTAGGAATCCGTTACGAACATATACTACAGCGTTCAGACATACTTGGACATTCCAGATCAATCAGGATAGTGATCTGACATTTTTTCTTTCTTTCCGTGTCTTAGCACTGTTGATCTCAAACGGGAACCGTAATCAGCACTGTGTGAACACCTCATTAAATATGTTTTGTGAGATCCCAACCGCCTCGTATACATCTAGCAATGTCAAATAAACACAGCAGTGCCATAATTATTTTCCTTTTGAGTAAGCCTGTTTAGAGGTTTGGTTAGCCTTTGAGGCCAATAACGACATGTTTATGCTTTGTATAGATCATAACCATAATAGTTATCAAATGCCCAAGGCTTATAATTTGAAGCGTCAGCGCCAGACTCTCATTTATTCTACGAACAGCTGGGTTCACACTGCCGATCAGATCAACTCAATGATCCCTATTGTCCTAATGGCAAAGACCAAGCGTAATCAAATTCTTGATCGGGTCTGTTAACGAATTCTACTCGATTGCAATCCCACTGTACACGACCTTAACTCGACCATTCATGACTCCTTAATTATTCTATCACGACTCCAACCCGAACACTAGTTGAATACATATTCGATAATTCTGACCAATTTACGATCTCTACACGATCTTTACTCGACTAGACCAAATCAACTATACTCGTTTCTACCCAATCTCGACCAGATCAAGACGACATCGTATTGGGGTCGTAGGGATACTCGGGAATTGGTCAGGCTAGTACAATTTCAGTATAAAAACCTCTGATCTGTTTTATATGACCCGGTGCAGCGGAGGGGTATCAATGTTACCCTTGCCGTCCGTAGGTACATATATACGTACGCCCCAACAATTAGTTTCCGTTCGACAATTTTATTTTGCCTCCACTACATTTTATGAAACGAACACACCATGCTTATTTACATAGATCAAGTGCTAATTTGGGTGACGTCACTTTTATCGTTATTGGGTAATAACATGTATAACATTATATGCAAGCTTGGGTCTTATCTGTGTCCCATGGAAACATTCTCCGTTTATTGACCAAGATTCGGAAGTTCACAGAAAGTCTGAGTAAAATCATAGATTGAAAATATCTTCGTAAAAATAGTGCAGTAAGTTTATTGGGCTATGTGGTTACAGCTTAGCGAGACAGGTTAATTGCTGCGAAGGAGCTTTTTCAGAGCGTAGAAGACGAACAAGAAGGCGTAGACAGCAAGCTAGGGCACCGAGAAATCTAGGTGAAACCGTGGATAAAACGGCGTTCACTGTGTTGGCAGTATAAAGTAAAATCACAAAAATAACGAACTCTGAGGGAATTTCAAAACGGAAAAGTCCCTAACCAAATGGCAAAACCAAAAGTATGAGAGACTTCCAGGAGCCCAAAAAAGAGGAACCCAATGGTTATAAAAACATCTCATAAGAGTGAAGTAGAACGTTCATAAGGAGTTTTACTGCTATTGTTTTGAAAATGACACCACAAAATAAGATGTGTTACTGGATTAAAAATGAATCAGATGTCAGATAGCAATATACATAAATTTTACCATTTTCCTGGCTCTGTTACAATTTTTACCTACTACTTGTGTCGTACAATTGCATTTGTATGACATAAGTATTTCAATAGATTTGATATCCAGTAATTGAATGGTTATTGATATTTTTTTTTGGTGTATCTATGGCAACAACCTGCTTGTTTATGATGAAACAAAAAATATTTAAAAGAAGGGGGTAATGATGGAACATATTTCCCCAAAATGTGGCCGAAAATAGAATTTTAATCCCCTGGAGTTATACCTTTTTTGAACTGTCTACATATATATATCAAGAGTTAAAATTAAATTATTTGTCTCTCGTCTCATTTTTGTGTTAAATTTCGTCAGCAAGTTCGTGTGAAAATAGTGTTCGTAAACATACGACCGTATAGTTGTTAATTTCTGTGTCATTTCAAATTGGTGTTCTGTGGATATTTGTCTCTTTTACAATTATACTGCATCTTCTTATTGTTATACTACATAACTTTCTGGCCATACGAAAAATAAGGACAGTCAACCAAAAAAATAGCCAATAACATCGGAAACATATAATCTTGATTATCTAAAAAACTAACTTTGAAGGTTCATTTACTCATCAACTTTCTAATAATGAATTTTAGGACGCAAGTTATTTATATTTGAAAAAAATGCTCTGGGGCCATAATTTCATCCAGACACCTCAGATCATCCAATGTTTTGTTTGGTTTCGTTTGTTTTAAATTTTTAGTTTTCTTTGTTGTGTTATGCATAGTTTGACTGCTCTTTCTCTTCTCTGCAATTTTTGTTTATCGCTCTGGCTGTGTAGGTTTGTTTTGGACCTTTGAGTGTGACTGTTCCTTTAGTACCTTTTGTCTCTCTTTAAAAATTATACCCCTCTTTGCAATAGAAGGAATTTGTGTACAGTTAAAAATAAATATTGACAATATATGTTTGCGGAAGCCAGGTTATGAGAGTTGATTAGATCTGCACACATTTTTAGAGAATCGTGTAGCAGTCATGTATACTCATGAATGACCGAGTAGGGATCGAGTAGCGGTCTGATGTGTCGCGAAGAGATCATGTATTGGTCGAGTTACTTACTTACTTAGTCCTTTCTATGCCTTATTGCACATACGGGAAGGATTGGTCGATTGGTCTGGGATAAAAAAAAATATAATAATACAGAAGTCGCAGTGATCATGAATCGATCATGCGTTGGATGAGTTAATCTTGACCACATATCCAACATGTTGGCTTTGATCAGGAAATTAGTCGAGCATAGGTCGAAAGATCGAGTACTGATCGGTACAATATTTGTATTCCGACCAAACTAGACCTCTACACGATCCTTTCTCAATCAATTCGACCGCTACTTGACGAATTCTTGATCTCTTTTCGAGTGACAGGCTTCTTGGTCCTTACTCGAATATGTTTGACAAAAACTATCGGGTAAAACTTTAGATCGATGACGACTAAGGTAAATTGTTGTCGATTTAACAGACCAGTCCCAGGATCGCTTAATCTGTCTTGATCGAGATTGATCAAGTTGGTATGATCGGCAATGAGAACCTAGCTTGACTCATCAATAACATATGGGATATGGTATTCATGTCGTATATAGGCTAGGAGATTACTGCACGTTGACTTATATTTACGAATGATGTCTTTGATAAAATTTACTATATTTTTTTACCAACATGCGAATTGGAAAACCCTGGTGTGACTATTTTTTTAGTAATTCAGAGATTTATAACGTTAAAATAAAACACATGTATGTTGTCACATACAAGCGCTAATTGAAAAAGTTGAGATACATAAACACCTTAAGATGGTGCCAAGAGAACGGAACCATCTGAAACTGGATGATTAACAAAATGAAATGAATAATCATATCTTTTATCGTGAATTTTGGTGTTAAGCTTCCCGTTGAATATATAGATATCAAGATCAAGAAGAGGACAGTGTTCATTGTAAGTATTAGTTCATTTAAAAGTCAGTTCAACCGGTGAAAGTTGGCGCTTGTTAAAACATCAAAACCTACTGCACTTGTTGGAACCTGTTATAAGTCAAGAGAGTGTTGGTCACTGTCGTTTGTTGACGTGGTTCATTCACTTACAATCAAAACCGGAGCTTATAAACAATTTTAGAGATCGGACAACCTTGCTTCGGAAGTTAGTGGTTTATTAGACTTAGTGTTTCTCATTTTTACTTGAAGGATTGTCTTTATTTTTCTCCTTAAACATTAATTGATGATACTTTACTCACCGTTTTTGGACAATACATCTTATTGCCACATATCAGGAATTAACGTAAAAAACTAAAAATGTTGACCCGCACCACGCCGCATGAGATCGAGAATTAGAATATATTGTACCGCAACGATATTTCTCTATTCATTGAAGGGGAGATATCCACATGAAGTCGTTACACATGAACCCGTTTTTCAGTCGTGTTTCAATTTAATTTTTTGTTATATATGATCGTTTCCTTATTACCGCATGCAAACCACATATGTTTATTTTCATTAGTTTTTCTCAGTGTTATTTTTTGTTTAAATGCGTGTGCTTCCGTGCTTGACGCGGGTCTTATGTTTTAAGGAAAACACGTATAATCTTCGATAACCATGTATTAGTGTATCCTAGTTTGGAGTAGCCTAGCTATTGTTTTAAACATATAGTTCATATTTACCAGCACAAGCTTTAATCGATCTCTTATTAATTGCTACAGGACACCTGCTAGAAATTACCAAGTTCACATGGTATATCTATGTAATGTTATAACATATTAACAATTTTATCTAGGGAAAATACCTTCAAAATACACATATGTGTTTTACAATGCGGTATGATAGAACAACAATTCCTTTATTCAACTCTCTTCGACTTATAGGACCATCAGTGGCAGAGTGGGCTCAGACATCGTTTTAAATATAATGGAATTTGATGCAACTTTCATACAAGTGAAAGGTTTAGCGCTATAAAACCAGGTTCAATCTACATTTGAAAATACCTGAAACAAATAGAATAGTTGTTGTCCATTCGCTTGATTTGTTTTATCATTTGATTTTGCCATTTTTATAAGGTACTTTCCGTTTTGAATTTTCCTCCGAGTTCATTCATTTTGTGATTTAACTATGTTTTCCAGTAGAAAATTGTAAATCATAATATGCGCAATAAATGTTATCCAAAATAAAAAATAGTTACAGTACTGTACCACTAGCCAGTCAACACTAAGATAATGAATTCGAATCCTGCTAGCGGCAGGTTCACTCGACTACAGTATTAATACACTAGAGTCTTTGAATATAGTTTTCCATGGCACAATTATCAATTTTGTACTAAAGTAAACATAGCATTTGTATTTTTCAAGCGGGATGCATAAAACACATTCACATTCATGTTTGTCTATTTAGAGGTCTAACTTTTATATAGATTTTTAATAATAGTTTTATTTTTTAAATTGCACAAGCCCTGTTTCCGGCGACTGTCCATTACGTTGAAATAAGTAATCCCTGGAATGTGTTTTAGTTGATTTAAGTCTCTGATGCATAATTTTTTTTTTTATAATTAATTGAATTTAGTCTGGTTGATATATTTGTTTTTCGGTATGTAATGTTTACTTATTTAGGGTTATATCTGTTCTATCTATTTTTTAATGAATATAAGTTTTACAAGTGTTTAGTATGATTATAATTTTTCACTTCTGTTTCTCGTACTGTGAACACAAAATTATTTATTTTGTAAAATATATCTTCATTTATACTGTATACCTTACAACAAAACTATTTTCTTTCACCTTTGTACACCTTATCTGACGGCAAAATTACTGGTTATATTATCTCTCACAACGGTATACTATTGTTGCCTTCATGTATTCACTTCTTATATTAATGATTTTGTATTTACATTTTATTATAACTAATTTTTTTTTCGTACAGTGTATGTTCACGTTTGCTAATATGTCTTTTATAGAGTTAAACCATTTAAATTGTTATTTTTAGCATGTCTTTCTATGTTGTGATGTTACTATTGTTTCGTTTTAGGTAATGGTGAAGGTTAGTACCTATGTAAACCCGCCGCATTTATTTGCACCTGTTCTAAGTCAGGAACCTGATGTTCAGTAAGTGTCGTTTGTTGATATGGTATATACGAGTTTCTCGTTTCTCTTCTTTTTTTATATAAATTAGTCCGTTTGTTTTCCCGTTTGAATAGTTTTACTCTAGTAATTTGTGGGGCCCTTTATAGCTTGCTGAGCGGTTAAAGCCAAGACTCCGTGTTGAAGACCGTAATTGGATCTATAATGGTTTTCTTTTTCAAATTGTGACTTGGATGAAGAGTTGTCTCACTAATACTCATACCACAAAATCTTTTATCTATTGAATCTAGCAACAAATTAGCATTCTTATATGTCATTCTTAGATGTTCTCTCGTTCAGGCTGATGGTATTTCTGTAATTGCCACAAATAACTAATCCACCCTAAAAATTATATCAATATGTGAATGATACAGCGAATCATGGATCTTCTCGTTTTAACCCGTGAAAAAAACAAACTCCTTCAACTCGCGATCGGCATAAAACTAACAGGGCTGGCTTTATTCTTATAAAACAAAGCTATAGTACCAGTTCAACTGCAACTCATGTTGGTATTCAACTGGCCACTTCGATTAAACCAAGGATCGAACATTAAAAGCGTGCAGAACCTTAAAAGCACCAACTGCGTCTGTATTTTGCTCTTGTATTCATTCTGCTTCAATCAATTCTGCAACAATTATGCGAAAGTATGCTACCCAAAAGCTCTTACGGATGTGAGATCTGGTGCAAGCTGTCTAAGACAGAAACACTTATGTCAGAACGAACGCATCATTATGTACGCAATTTTTTTCAAGGAAATACACGAACTGATATGTGTCTTACTCTTTTAGTCAAATCGATTTGTATTATAGTTTGCAGAGTTGTAGTTAAAGCCATAGTAAACATTTAAAGCTTTTGACCTAATTCAGATATTCAAAATGGCTGTTCTGGCAGACCATTTTAAAATGTCCGCCATCAAATTACTAGAAATAATTAATAAACAAATATGAAAGGTAAATGGCTTTACCAATTTTGATAATGTTTGGTACATAGAAATAATGACAAAGACTATCATCTGAGAACTTCAGTTATCAAAATGTAGGTTGTCATATTTAATGGTGGCTATTTTGAAAACAAGCATTTTCAATATAACATTATTAGCTTTTTTGCATTTATACTTATATTTTGATGCGTTAACATCTCGTTTTGCAAATCATTGTGATATGACTGTTGCTATATATATTTGATATTCGCCAAGTTCCCAATCAGGCAAGCACATGTTGCTTAAGTAAATTTTTACCACAGAAAAGGATGAAAATTGCAGATATTGAAATCACTTGACCTAAAAAATATTTGATGAACAACTAGACTGGAAAAAATATGTAACGCCAATAGAAGACACGTGAGGATTTACAATTCTAGTCAACTACCAAAGAACACACTTAAACATTGGAACTGGTTATAAGTTCGTTGATGCTAGCATTAAATTGTGTTGCGCATTGAATTACTGTCTTACATCACTCTGCTTAGAACAGTATAATGAAAACCATTGCAGAAACAACCCAGCATCACATGCCAAAGTGGTACAAATTTAATTTTAGAGCTCAAAATATTTCGTCTAGAAAAAAAAACCATACTTCCAAGATAAGTCACTGATCGAAAATACTAGAAGAATAACCAAACAGCGATGTTGTTTATCAAACACAAAAATGACTGCATGTTTTTTTTTCCGATGATGTATTTGACAATTTTCACGAGGCATCGACATTTATAATTATGATCGACGAAATAGTATTAGTCCAGTCATTTAACCAAAATTCATAATATATATGCATGGAGAGGTGTCTCATTGAAACTCATACCACATACTCTTAGTCTTATATATATTGACCTACAAGACATTGACCTCTTACCTAAACCTAGTACTTGAGATTAAATTTCACATAAGCCGCGGTATCATGTTAAAACATTGTTAAGACTGCAAAGCATGGCAATATAACAGAATCCAAAGACTCAGAAAGAAAGTCAGGAATATGATAACCATTGAATAATGGTTGCCGAATTAATATTATAAAACGACGGCTCACAGTCTGAAACAGATATTGTGCCAATCTCCGAGCTTGTTGATATCGCTAAAATAGACAGTGAACGCCTTTAGAAGCTTGAAGTTGCCATCAAAGGAGTGATAAATACGGCGCTTCTGAAAAATTGGATACGAACTGCTTTAGAATATATGCAAGCACACTTGAAAAATGAATAATGGAAATATCAATTTGGCAGTCCTCTTGGATTTTAAGAAAGCTTTTGATGTTGTTGATCATGAAATTCTATGTAAAAAACTTCTAATTTATGGCTTCCATGAAGATACTGTTGATTTTTTAAAATCATATTTGAGTGAAAGAACACAACCGTCCATATAAATAATCAGTTTTCTGATAAAAAGTTTATAAATTTTGGTGTTCCGCAGGGCTCAATACTTGGTCCCATTTTGTTTGTTTTGTTCATAAATGACCTTCCATTTCACATCAAAAACTGCCATACAGATTTGTATGCTGAGGACACAACTATGCATACACCAGGAAAGACTATTGCTGATATGCAATTAAAAGTACAAGATGATCTCAAAAATGGTGTCATGAAAAAAGCATGTTTATAAATTCGGAAAGGACGAAATGTATGGTTATAGGTACAGGACAAAGGCTGCGTTAAAATCAAGCAGAACCAGTTCTAACTATTGAGAATAATATTCTTCAAAAATCATCAATTGAAAACTTTAGGTGTTAGAATTGACTCTAATCTGTCCTGGACAGGCCATATTAATTACTTATGTTCACCAATTTCATCTAGACTTTTTTACTCTCTAAAATCAAGAAATTTCTAAATATTTATGTAAGAAAATTATTTTATAATGGTTATATTCGCCCACTGATAGGTTATTGTCGTATAATTTGGAGTGGTTGTGTTTAAAATAAACTAGTTCAGAATAATAAAATTGCATAAAAGGGCTGCAAGACTTATTTTAGATGCTGATCCACTTTCATCATCAGCTCCACTTTTTAAACAGCTTGGATGGATGACAGTAGAGAACAGAATCTCATACCACAAATCAGTTTTGATGCAGAAATGCCTTAAGAATGAAGCCCCTGTATATCTCACTGAAAAATTTTAAAAAATGCCAGAAATAAACCAATTTTGTTTGAGAAATGCCTCTTGCAAAAATTTACAAGTTCCAAAAGCCAAAACAGAGCTTTATAAGAAATCTTTTATATATTCAGGATCTATTTCATGGAATAAATTTCCAATATCCCTGAAAAAAATCAACTTCAAGTACAAGCTCATTCAAAAAAGATTTAAAAAATTACTTGTTGGAATATTAAGAAGCTGTGCGTTTTTTTTTATGCATAATAATTTTCACATACTTACTCAAACTTATGATATTGTTGATGCCAATACTATACATGTCATATATGAATTTGTAACTTTTACCTGTTTTGAAAATTGTATATTTCATAACAATTTTTTATTTCATTATTCATGTATGTGTGTCTGTTTGATATTTTGTAATTGTTTGTTTTATTCCATTGAATTTCATGAGGGCCTCAGAGAAGATTAGCTTTATAGCTAACTGTGTAACCCTCTTTATATAAAGAATTATTATTTTTATTATTATTATTATTATTATTATTATTATTATTATTATTATTATTATTATTATTATTATTATTATTATTATTATTATTATTATTATTATTATTATTATTAAATATAGCGTCGTTCTTCAGTTTTTCAACAAAATTCCTCTGCAACTCAACGATATTACTGAACTGTGTCTTGATGATTGGCCAACCTAGAATTATTTTTAAAAAGGAAACTAATATCTGTGGAAATAATTCATGACAGATGTTATTGAATGTCCATGTAGAGCTGTTCTTGGTATCAAGAATTTCTCTTTCAACTATTTTAACTGCTTTGACTATGACGATGACTTCATTTTCACGCTTTTGAGATGTGTCCTGTTTCAGAGCTTCACCAACACCGTCGTTCAAAATTAGATGAAGGAATACTAGTGCATATTGGTTGTGAGCTTGCAGATCTGTTATGGCAGCTAGTTTCAAGTTTTTGAGATGCGTTGCATTAATCCTTCCTTCCATGACAACTCATGTTGTTTAAGGTGTTTACTGTACAATTTAGTGCGACAGAGAAGCTTGAGGATTGGATATAATATCTGTTCTGGATAGTATCTCGTCAATGTATTATATTATTTAGGCAAGCACAATTTCATTGTTATCAGATCACTGTCTTTCTTTCTGTGTCTTTGAATTATAGCTACTTGCCATGTTGTCAAGTCTTATCAAGAATTAAGTATGATACTTGATTTCATGTGATATCAAATCTACAGTACTTAGTTTGGTAAGGGAACAGTATTTTGAAGTGCAAATGCAGTCTTGTTCTCTTAAGTCTGTAATAAATGACGATGGATCTGCTTTCCGTTGTAAACCATCACTGGTGTCCTTTCTTGGAGATTTACACATTCCTTCCAGTACATTAGTTCATGAGGTTATTCAGCTCAAGTGTTTGTTTATATTTATACTTTTCATCCTTTTGGACAATGTGTTTTTAACAATGATTTCCAATATTTTTCAAGGTGACCGCCATTCAACACTGTATACATTTTGATAACATTTTGTTCAAAAAAGTAATTGATATAAGTAAAGTCACTATATTACCAGGTTTCGTATCTAATAGAAATAAAACGTTCGCTATCTTCAAAATGGTCGCCTTTCCCGAATATTATGACTTTCAAAATGGGTCCATAGCTAAAAACAATTGCCATAACCTCTTGTACCATAATGCCAAATGTCATATTTTCACCACAATCCGAGCAATTTTGCTAAACATCTGCACAAATTGACTTAACTATATTGGTTAGGAGCCGAGGAAGCTATACAGATGTTTGAAAATGTGGTTATATCATGTTACCTTCTCATAAAAACTTCAAAACTATAAAGATATGGTTCCAAAAGATTCAAGAAGCAGGCTTTAGAAGGGAAATTTTACAATGGATGGCAAATGAAGTCACAACTAAAGAAAATCGTCCGGAAATCTAAGAAGGAGGTCTGATCATTGATGATATGTCAATCCAGCAAGATTTGCAATTTAAAAAGTAATGGTGAAATTCAATGAATAGGTTTTCAGGAAGTGACACATGAATCATTCATCATAAAGCTAATACAAAAACACAAAGTGCTTGCAACATATGTGCCACCTGCATTTCATGATTTTATTTCATCTTTCCTTTTGCAGACTTCCTATCCCTAACTGCATCTGCAACTGTTATACATTTACTTATATGGGAGTCTGTTTACATGCGGTCTATGTTTTGTTTTATATACAATATTTTAGAACTGATGGATCACGAAGAATTTTTGTTTAATACATGACATGCATTATTTACAGTAGTTTTATGCTTCAATATTTGACAAACTTGAGACAAAGCAATATCCGAATATACAATGCATCCATATAATTAAAATTAAGATATATCATAACTTGCGTCATATGATGATAACGAAAATTCAAGCTTATTTATTTTCCTAATGATGATCGTTTGAACCTTTTCGGAAATCGACAAGCTAAAATTTGATATTAAATAACCAAAAAACACACTTGTTATCAAGAAAAATGTGTGCTTATCAATTTCAATCATAGTTGGAGTCTAAAAAACTCATGACATAAAAATATTGATATTTTACTTAGGACGTAAATTATTAAGAGGTTTTCGTTTGAAAAAAAGAATGAAAAAGTTTAAACTTTTACGCAAATCTTGGTGTACATGTAACGGAAGTAAGATACACGTCTACTACTTCAGTGGCGGTACTAGTTATACAAATTAAATCTGAATTATCTCCCATCATCCACTAAGCAATAAAAATAAAAAGTAAACTGTTGCTAAACCTTATAATATCTAAAGTTGGAGATCTCAAAACATTTCCCAATTCAGAGTATTTGCATTTGAACATGGTAAAAAAGGTGTTCTCCTCCTTGAGTACACCTCAAGTACTAATATCGATTCTGCAATGCTAATTAAAAAAAATAAGTACAATATATTATGCGTATCTCTTGGATTTATTAAAAAGTTGATTAAGCATGCATTATTTAAATAAAGGAACTAAAATTACGATTTATCATAATTATTTGTACAAATTATGTAGCAATTGATAGTTGAAAATAGACATGTTTACAAAACAGAAATTGAAATGACTAAATTATTTGTAAAGCGATGCATCCAATGAACTTTGCTTTCCAAAATTTCTTTTCAATTGAATAAAATAATGTTTTTGTTTTGCATTATTCAATATGAAAACACATATAAATGATTTTTGTCTTCATTTCTTTAAAAACAAATCCAACTAAAATGAAAATTCTGATTGATGAATTTGTATGAACAGTGAGTGTCGTATTACAAAAAGCAGTTGTTTACTATATAATATTCTTTCCTCAAATTTTTTTAGCAATGTGAAAGGTCTTAAACGTTTAGGGAAGACACGACCTTTCTCTCAATTTGTGAGATTCTGGTGTTTAAATTGTGCAACAATAAACTAATCTTATACTTGTATATGCATGCGCTACAAACATTATTTATTATCATAAACATTTCACTATGCAAATGTTTTTTTTTTTTTTCATTTGCAGGATTTGTAAGACTTTTTTGACATAAAACATGGTAAAAGCAATTTCTTCGTGAAATTCATGAACTAATAAAGAGCTAAGTTGTTGTTAATATAGAATCTTATTTTGGTTGTTACGAATACAATTAGTAGCTGACGATGAGTAATCAGAGCATTTGTTTTATTTACGTACAAAGTCCTTTTGGGACATACTCCTTTGATTGAAAAATATCGTTACTTAAATGTTGTTAATACTATTTAAATTCATTGAATATAATTGGTTTACTATTATAATTTCACATCCTTGTTGATATGATTGACAAGAACGGTGTGACAAGCGAAGTGTTGTTAGTGGGTGTTTTCTTTTCCTTGTGTATAAGAATTAAATAAAGTCTTGTTGTCACATTCATTTCTTTCATTGCGACTACACGAACCACTGTTGTCAAGAGCTTCGTTAAAGGTATGTATAATTAACTAATTGCTTATCACTGATTTATGGCATTCAATGAAAATACGAACTTTATGTGTAGAAAATGCATATACATTTACCTTGTATTTTTATAATCAATATAAAAGTTCAAGTTTTTGTGACAAATAATATTACTTTCCACAAGTTTCTGTGAAATAAGAAAGAATACCGATTTAATTAATAACTAAAAATGTCGCATTAAAAGCTGCATTAATTAGAATTCGCTTATTTAATATTTTTTTTTACAGCATTATGTAAAAAACACCTCTAAAAGCAAATCTCGAATGTCTTGCGGCAAAGCAATTATGCTTTAGTTTCTGAAATTATAGTATTTTTTTTTTTTTTTTTGGCGTTTCATATATAAAGTAACCTTCATCAATGATTTAAAAAAAAAAACATACAATAATTTAAAATTTCGTTCGTTTGATGGACTGTTCTTGATTATCCTTCAGCAAGAACGGAACAAACTAAACATTTGAAAGCCAGGGATTTATTACTATGAAGTCACATTAGAAGAATAAATTATTTCATCACAGTCTTGCTAAAATATATGCATCCTGGAAATATTTTTTTTATATCCGTTTTGAAAGATATTTAAGTTTTGTGTTAAATTATTTCATCACAGTTTTGCTTAAATATTTGCATCCTGGAAATATTTTTTATATCCGTTTTGAAAGATATTTAAATTTTGTGTAAGCGATTTTCAATTTTACTGTACATTTTATTAACGTGTATATATTCGTTTCTGCTTATGCAAACATATACATAAAAGAGTAATTGTTATTGAATGTTTTTATGAAACAATGAAAAGATACATTTTCTTGGAAACTAACATTTGCATTTATTCTTATTAACAGATAGCCATGGCAAACAGCTTCGAAGGTAAGTTTCCTATTTAGTCTCTCAAATTTAACTATTTTCTCAATATAATGTGCATCTTAAACCAACGATGTGAGGACCTTTGAATGTCTGATAAGTTAAAATTTAAATTGTATGATGTATGTTTACCTTTACTATCCGAAACTGGCTTCATATTTTTCACACACATTTATTTGGATTATTCACTCAGGTGTGGTGTTCGGTTGAGTTTTGATAGTTTTGTTACTCTGTTTCATTGTTGGTGGTGTATCAGTATTATAGTTATTTGTTTATTAATAATAGTATCATTATAATTTTTTTTTATTATTATAAACTAATTCTTGTTCGCTCGATTTCTCATAGAATAAGGAACTTAACCCAGGTTAGGGTTTGGCACCTTCAACTAGTTACCGCAATATATGTGCTGTCCAAAGTGTTCTCTCTGTATTTTAGTGGTTGTAGTATTTTTGTTGTTTCTCGTACTTGTTTTCGTTTATTGTTTAGCAAATTTATTTCTTGTATTGTGTTGATACATCACTGTCCCAGGTCAGGGAGATGGTTTGGCGCCAACAAACTAGTCAAACCTCGTCACAGTATGCATGTGCTTGTTCCCGGTAGGATTCCGTGATTATCGTTTGAATGGTATTCAAACAAATATGACGAACTGGATCTTATATATATAGCAATACATAAACAAAATAAGTCACCTTACTTACAATGGTATATTTTTGGGTCTATCAAGTGCTCTACGAAACCTCTTTCTCAATTGTATAATTCTATTTTATCAGTAATCAAATTTAGCCTTCACAGATTTTGAATCTGTATATCATAGAGCTTGCGTGAATCATATATGGATACTGAAAAATTTCAAAGGCCTATTACAGTACAACCAATCTCAAACTCTGTCATCTTGCAATGGTATTGA
Organism: Mytilus trossulus; assembly: GCF_036588685.1. NCBI lineage: Eukaryota > Metazoa > Mollusca > Bivalvia > Mytilida > Mytilidae > Mytilus > Mytilus trossulus. The sequence continues at coordinate 37,653,086 of NC_086380.1, read as the reverse complement.
AACAATTGACTTTCAACAGTTTACACAAGTGATCCATATTCCAAACTAACTGACAAATGAAAAGAGTTTGTATTGCTTAGTTTCATAAAAAAAAAATTTTGCGTTATCCCTATTTGTGCGACTTCATGAAAACTGCGTACTAATGTATATATCAGATATTTGAATTTTAGTTCTTGTTATTGCGAATTAACTCATCATAGATTCCATGAATGAAATTTTATATATTTAAGCCAGGAGTGCGTTTCGTCTGCAAAAGACACATCAGTGACGAAGAGCATTGAGGACCATAAAATCTTAAAACATTTGCCAAATAATACGGCTTACGTCAGTACTTCCAGAGGTAGAAAAGCCTTAGTATTTCAAAAATTTTAAAGTTGATTTGTAAACAGTTAATTAATAACTATAACAATATCAAAATATTATATATACAATACAAATGCATTCCGTAAATTTTTGGACCTTTATAAAAAGTGTCTATATTATTAAAATAACTTTTAATTATAGAGAGTGACATTTGTCTGACTGTTTAAAGTGCAAATTATTATACAGTAAAATGAAAACATATTTTGCTTTCAATTTCTTGAAAGAAAATATCAGCATTAGACAACATGCTTACATATCGTTTGGTACGATAATATATGAAACACTAATCAACTAAATACTGAGTAAAACAGCATGAAACGACTTGGTAGTCAATCCTAAAGTGTTAGAAAGATAATTTTTATACAATAATACACTGTTTGTATAGTCATTATAATCATTGACATCACTTTAAGATCATTACAATTAAGAACAATTAACGCATCATAAACAGCCTCAAATTGAATCTAGGGTTTCAACGAAACTTTTTAATAGGACCCGGGTTAGAACCGAATAGATAGTATGATTTTGAGTATGATTTCGGATATTCGGATATTCGTATTTCTTTTTTTCATCAATTCAAAGATATTTAAAAACAATGTGTGAAACTATTACAAAATATATCTGACAAAATACACTTCTTTAATCATCTTTAAAAATAGTTTATCTTAAAAATAATTGTTTTTTTTTGTTGTTAAATGAAGGTTTTTTTTTAGTACAGTATGAATAACACAAGGTGTAACATACTCCTGTGCAGTTCAGGTGGAACCCGACTGATAATAAACAAATAAGATTCTATTATTTACGAATGCGTTGATATTTAAATTTCCAGTGTGTGATGAGGAGCCAATGGAGTCGGGTACATGGAATCATACTTCTGAATCGATAAGATCATCTTCTGGATATTCTTTATACGTTGATTCTTCGCAGCTGTTTGAATAGTTGAAAGAGAAATAAAAAAAATCCTCTATCAAAAAATAAGGGAAGACTATTCCTGTATTATTTGTCATCATATCTTACCCTGTAGACACTTTGAAAGATTTCGTCGGTGACTCAAGACAGTTAATGAATTTCAATGTTCAAAATAGAAAATTTGCTTTTCTTTCAAGACTTCGGCGTATTCGTGCTTGTTCGTGTATTTGTAGCGAAGTTAACTTTGAGATACGCCAAGTATACTACAGATTCTAGTTGTCTTTCCATATATCATTTAAGGTAAGATCTATCAATACCTATATGTTTTAAAATGGTAAATCAAAAAAGTGATATATATATTATTTTATATACAACTCGTCTAAACATCAACCCAACAATGTTAGATCTGTAAATTTGCTTTGGCAAATTTTTGTTCTTCCCTCGCCGGGATTCGAACCCATGCTACTGAGATGTCATGACACCGAGTCGCCTGCACTGTAGCCGTCCCGCTAGACCACACGACCACCTGGGCTTCTTAAAAATAAAGCTTTCGGTGGCCGGGTGTTACCTTTCAACGTCAGTTTTAATCTAGCGTCGTACCACAGTACATGATATATAAGGCATGTAGATGTTATTTTACAGATCAGCTAATTTATCTCAAGTAAAGGATCCTACAAATTAATGTAAGATACAGTCACAGAAAATAATTATATTTATAAGTACGTCTGAGCCAGTGACAACTCTACAACAGATTTATCCATCGGATCACCAGCAGTGATGGTGATACATGGCTGTGTACATTATGTATATACAACTCGTCTAAACATCAACCTAACAATGTTAGATCTGTAAATTTGCTGTCGCAAATTTTTTGTTCTTCCCTCGCCGGGATTCGAACCCATGCTATTATTTTAAATATATATAGCAAATTTTAATTTATGTATCTATACAAAGTACATGAAATTCCTTCCAAAGTCGTATCGAAGAATTCGTTTTCAATTGCTTTACATTAAAAGTACTCAAAGTAAACGTGAATGAATAGCGGCTATACTAAAATTACATAAACTTGTTAAACCACACAAGGATGGGTTAATAAACGCATACATTTGTTTTTCTATTACTTGTTAATTGCTGCTTTTGATTTAGAAGTGGATTAAGCTATAAGACTTTCTTGCGTGTTTTGTATTTTTTGTACTGTATTCCTGTCATGAATTGTTGTACATTGTTTGGTAGAATATTTACGTTTGACCAAACTGTTTTTCATGCATTATTCTTACATTTTTATATAGACAAGTTGGGAGGGTTTTTTTACAAAAAAACAAATGAACGAAAATTGACAAACTATTGTCTGTCACTTTTTTATAGCACAGGACCACCATTTGCAGTATTTTAAAGGTCATACTCCTTTATTTCAAAACAATTAATGATATTCCAGGAAAAAGGTTTTGTACAATGATTGTAACATTTTTTTTTAAATCATATAGTTCAAACTATTCCACCAAAACGATTTACTGGCATAAGCAGATTTGTATTAACTTTAGAAACTATGATTCATCAGCAATTACACTTCCGAGTTTCACATTGCACATATAATATGGTTGCTTTCATAACATGACGCATACGCATTTTCCGTTTTTTTGTTTGATATACAAATTTAGAGAAATAGTCCCATTTGAATGGTTCGATACAATTCTTCTTATGTCATTATCAGTGTTCATAACTCAAACAAGGTCTTGCGGGAAAACTGGTAAAGTTTGATAATCGTGTAAGGATTCTGCATAACCTTTAAATAAACTCATCATAGATACCAATATTGAAATTCTATATTTACGTCAGACGCGTGTTTCGTCCACAAAAGACTCATCACTGACGCTGGAATAAAAAAAGTGTTAAAAATCCAAATAACGTACGAAGTTGAAAAGCATTTAGGACCAAACATTCCTAAAAGTTTTGCCAAATACAGCTAAGGTAATCTATTCCTGGGGTTGAAAAGCTTAAGAATTTCAAACTTCAAAGTTTGGTTAACAGTTAATTTATAATTATGAACATATCAATGATAACTCAAGTCAAAACAAAGATTGATCAAGCAAACTTTCAGAAAGTTTAAAAAAAAATAAGGTGAAATTCGGTAAGCAGATTAGACTAACAAATATGAAATTTCATTGCATTTTAAAACTGTATTTTATTATTTGAGTTTGAAAATTCATTTGCAAGGTAATTTATTCGTATGTAAAAGCATAGTACGAGTGTCTGGAAAAACAAAAAAATTATCAGAGCAGCGTCTTTTGTCTAAAATTCGCCATTTGATTAAAAATATTAAACCTGGTAAATGTCTTCGACTTTGATAAACCTTCGACATTGCGTGATAATGAATCTAAATATACATTGACACAAACACATGACTGTGTATTGATCTCGTTTGTGAATCTATTCCCTAAGTAAAATGTATTCTTGAATTGATTGTTGTCCATGTTAAAGCGTTATTATATATACACCTGCAAAAAACTATTGCAACACCAAATATAAAATGAAATAATTATTTTTTTCATTTTTATTTATCTAATAGAGTACACCTTTCCTACTTGTTGACCTTAAATTAATTGTTTTTCTCCCATGCATTTTGAGCTGTCCGTGCGCGGCCGTCACTTTAAACTTTCAAAAGTCAAGTTTAAGGTACGGCTCAAAATGTTTGCTGTATGTTAGCTTATTTGTGAAAAAACTTATCACAAGTTGATGCAATGGGTCCTCCTCAACTTTCTACTGATGTTAGATGGCTAATTATTGGCATGCGAGAAGCTGGGATGTCGTTAAGGCAGATTTCCCGAAGCGTGGGCCACCACCATTCAACCATCAGCAGAATTGTAAGTTAACATCAAAATACCAATTCTGTGAAGGACCTTCTCAGATCTGAACGACCTTCAGTAACTTCCGATCGTGAAACCGAGCTCTTAGCCGAGTTATTCGGAGGAACCCCTTCATTAACAGTACAGTATTGAAAAGATACATTGTGCACTATCCTCAAGAACTTTGAGAAATCGACTCAAAAGGGCAGGATATCGTTCCCGAAGGCCAGTGAAAAGGCTATTGTCAACGCATAGACACAAAGCTGAACGATTATGGTGGTGTCGAGATCGTCGTCGCTGGACTTTGTTACCTTGGAGAAGGGTGCGTTGGTCCGATGAAAGCAGATTTTTGTTGCATGTCAAGGATGGCCGAGTTCTTGTTTGGCGGCAGCCAAATACTGCATATGCTGAAAGGAACATTGTTGAGACAGTCGCTTTCGGTGGTGGCTCCGTTATGGTGTGGGGATGCGTGTCTTATGACTGCATGTTGGACCTGAAAACTGTTCATGGTAATCTTAATTGGCAAAGATAACAGCAGGAAATCCTTAAGGCAAGTGTAGTGCCGCATTTTACAATCACCTGTTGAGTACAAGACCCTTTTTCATGGACGATAATGCATGACCGCATCGATTTCGGGCCGTAACAGCGTATCTTTATGACGAGTCAGTGAAAACATTGCCCTGGCCAGCATGTAGCCTCGATTTAAACCCGATAGAGCACATTTGAGACATCATCGGTCGAAAAGTGCGATAAATGACACCTCCTGCAGTTAGTTAAAACATATTTTATTGTTCAAAACAAATTGATTAGACACCTCCTGTGCAAAATCTCTCAGAATTGGACAATGCACTGCACCATGAATGGCAACAGTTAACACAACACCAAATACAACGATTATGTGGTGGTACGAGAAGGCGGCTGGTGAAGCAGTGATCCGTGTGAAAGGAAGTTATACAAAAGATAAAAATTTCCGGTTTAAATTGACAAAAAAAGGACCAAAATGGGTGTGTTTGACATCAACTCGAAGTTGTCCGATGGAATTGAAATCGCGTAGACCAATAGTTGTAAACAGTGCATTTGTGCTCAAATATTGTGTCTTTTTTTTAATTAATTTTTATATAATCAAATTTGAATTTTTCAGATTTTAAAATGTCTATCAGCTTTAAAAGACCTAATTCACCCCAAAACTATCAACCTTGAACCATATTTTAGAAAAAAAATGGAACACGTAAAGTTTGAAATTATTCTAATGGATAGTAATTTGACTAAAAAGGCAAATATCTAAATTCAGAGAAAATAGGATGCAAAATTGTATTTCAAGTGATAACCACTAAAACCTGATGAACAACCATATGTTTCCTATACATATCTCATTTCGAATGACGTTTTTCTTCGAACAAACTCACGTTCTATAATATTGTTTGACTGCCCCAAGAAATAAAACTGTTGTTGATGTAATTTTTATGACTTTGATGAACAAATATGGGTTCATTGCAGAATAATAAATTTCTTTACCATCGATGTCTGCATAAGGATATTTTTCCATTAATCAAATAAGATATAAAACATAAGATCTATATCAAAAGTCATTATTGTACGCTGTACGACATTTCTTTGTAAGATCAAGGTTTTAATGGTTTTGAACTTAGTCTCATATATTACAAAGAGGTTAAAGTGCGTGCAATATCGATTGTGGTAATGTAATGGCTCATTTCTAGGGATGGAAAGTCATATTCTTAAGAAAATTGTTTTATGGTTGACTAGATAGCTAAACCTCCAACTGGTATATGATAAGTTTTTTTTTTTGTATGATAGCTATTTGTAGTTCAGTTAATGAAAGAAAATTCCATTGATGAAGTAAACAAAAAGTTCAAAAATAGAACTGATAGATATGACAGACATGAAAACTACAACGTCATGGAAAATATATAAAATACATGAAATATCGAAGCGATTATGCTTTTTATTTGTAAAATCGTTTTGTATACACTCTATAGTTTTTAAAACTAAGTAGCTGTAGCAAACTGTCAAGTATGAATGTAGCAGGTAAGAAGCTACACGCACTTTAAGATCTTTTGTTAACAGGTAAATAAAATAATTGTATCAAAATGTTCAAAAAAGAAAAAGAATAAACAAAAACGTTACCAATTTTTAATTCACAAGGTGCGCATTTCGACAATTTTAGTGATAATAGTTATCAAAAGTACCAGGATTATATTTTTTTACGCCAGACGCGCGTTTCGTCTACATAAGACTCATCAGTGACGCTCAGATCAAAATAGTTAAAAAGGCAAAACAAATACAAAGTTGAGGAGCATTGAGGACCCAAAATTCCAAAAAGTTGTGCCAAATACGGCTAAGGTAATCTACTCCTCGGGTTAGAAAATCCTTAGTTTTTCGAAAAATTTAAAGTTTTGTAAACAGAAAATTTATAACAATGACCATATAATTGATATTCATGTCAACTGAGGCCTAAATATTTGAAAGTCCGAAACCCAAAATTTAAGATCTGAAAAAAGCTCGAAAGGACAAAAAGTAAACCCAAACTCAGACAGGGAATCAGAGTTATGCATGAAGGCGATACAATCCATAATTGAAAATCTGAAAATAATTCTGAAATTTTATATCTCAAAATCTAAGAAGAAACATGTCTATAATTTTATGTGTAGGAAGATATTGGTGCCTTTAAGGACTATCAGTCCAACACCAGATATACCAGGGATTTGAATGCAACATAATCCCTTGAAAAAAACCGATATGTATGATTAATTGAAAGTTGGTTGCTTAACGTCGAGTGGCAAATATTTCATGCATGTTTAGAACGACCGATAAGTGTGATGTCTGTAATATTTATCACATCAGATAAAGAATACAATTGTATTATTCTTTTTTTGAAAACGCATAATTCACTTAAAATAAAGTTATTGTTGACTATAACGTTTTATGATAAATAATGGTATCATCAAATATTTAATTCAACAATTTAGACAATGGTATTAGTAAGTTTTGCTATGGTTTATCATGGACACGACTATCTATAAAGTGCCCCAAAAATGCAACTGCATTTGATACACTACACGACAAAAACATATTAATTATGATTAAAAGTAATTATAATAATTATAGTATATTAAATAAAAATAAATTAGGCTAGAGTACCTGATGAGATTGTACGGCCTTAGTCGAATATGACCTAAATGATATCCAAAACACCAGGCGTAATATAATCAAATAATAGAAATTTCTAGTAGACTACTTGATTACCACAGATCATTACTTTGGAAACATCCTTTCAAATATATGAATATGTAAAATTTCATAATTTATCACAGAACAATCTACCGAAGAAAGGATTCAAGAAATTAAACATAATATATAATTCAAGCTAAACATGCTACAAATATGCATCGCCAAATCGATCATAACAACACAATTAAAGAATAAGCCTGTAATTGGAGGTAAACATATAAATACATATAACTTATACATTCGAGACCTGGATAGTAGTTAAAAACACTACGGACACGAAACAAAATTTCTTATAGACCATGGTTATCGTAAGTTTTGCTGGGATTGGTTCATGGACACGACTATTTAAATAACGAGTTGACTTCGGGTAATTTCATTTTATTGTTAAGTTGTTTAGAATGAGCAATATACAATTACCTGATGTCGTCTCGGTCGTCGATTACCTTAAGTTTGTATTATATACTTGTGTAGAGGACAATGATCCTGAAATAACCCCTTGTCTCTAGAAAACACAATGTCAATGACCTCATGATATCTTGTTTTGCAAATACTTATAGAATAACTAATCAAATAGTTCAAATAGAGAAAAATATTTAAAGAGGGACAGAACAACACAATAATTTACGAATGCACATTAATTACTTGTCAGTTTTGTTCGGTCACGAGATGAATATTTTTCGATATTTGATTAGTAATCTTTTAATTTTATTGGCAAATGATTTTTTTTTCTGAAATCAAAGTAAAAAAAGTAAGGAACTTTGTCTTTTTCTAAGCATTCACAATGAACTCATTGTTTCTCCGACGTCTTGACAACGCCTATTGTGGTACAAATGTATGACGCCAGAGAAGTGAAATAACCACGTTTATTTCACATGTGAAAATATCGGTTTTTATTTCACTAGGAAATTAATGTACTAAAGATATTTACCACCTACAAATATTAATTTACAAGCAATGACTTAAAATTGTTCTACTCTGTCTTCCTTCTGTTATCATTATTTAATACGGGAAATAACTTTTGGTCATTTTGATAAAATCATCCCAAATGACCTCAAGACATTCCTACTCAATTAAAACTGTTTATGTTTAGTTTCCATCTCACCAAACAATATTGAAAGGTGGGAAGTACTTGTTCCAAGTCAGAAATATGACAGTTGGTTTCCATTCATTTGATGCATTTTAACTTTTGGATTTTGTCTTTTTATAAGGAACTTTCCGTTTTGAAAATGTCCTGGTAGTTCGGAAGTTCTGTTATTTAGCTTGTTGTTGTTTTGTTTTTCTACTGTTATGGTAGCAGTTAATATGGTCATCAAATTTTTTTGAAAACGCATAATTCACTTATACACCTTAAGATGTCTGATAACTTTGCGTGATGAATATATGAATATGATGTAAAAAAAAATTGTCCAAATGACTTTAGGTCGTGTATGTTAGTAATTCAAGTTGTCAGAAATGGTAAAACAAATTGAGCATTTTCATTATTTAACTACGATACAAAAAATAAAAAGTAAAATCACAAAAAAGTAAACTACAGTGAAAATCCAAAACGAAAAGTCCATAATCAAATGGCAAAACTATCATTCATTTAATTGAAGTTAAAATTATATAAACAAGAGTCAAATATAAGGTAGATTTGTAATTGAGCAGTAGATAAAACAAAACCCTGAGGTTAGGTTACTTTTTTAGTGTGTTGTATGTTAATTGAACTTTTTATTATAAATTGAAAATTATGTAAGTTGTTATTCTTCATGTTTTATTCCAGATGAAATACGTATTGCTTTAATTGGAAAGACGGGATCTGGAAAAAGCTCTACAGCAAATACAATTCTTGGGAAGGAAAAATTTGTGGCAACCTTGTCCTTCGATTCACAAACGAGTGTAACGCAGTCTGAAACAGAAGAACGTTTTGGGAAAAAAATCCATGTTATCGACACTCCTGGTCTTTTTGATACAAAAACGGACGTCACTAATGAGGCGATACTGGATGAAATAAAGAAGGCCTTTATCGCAATGACGCCAGGACCACATGCTATTATTCTTGTTATAAGAATAGGAAGATATGGCAAAGAAGATCGTGATACCGCAAATATATTCGTCGAGTACTTTGGAAAAGAAATGCTATCACATTTCTTTGTCATTTTTACAGGAGCCGATCAACTAAAAGGTCAACAAGTTCACAACCTACTCAAGAATACGAAACAAAAAGAACTACAATTGCTTATTCGAAATTGCAGAAGCAGAATAGTCGCTTTTAACAACAAAGATGCAGATTCAGAGCAAGTTACTGAACTGATGACAATGATTGAACAAAACATAAGAAATAATGGTGGTATGCATTATTCGAATGACATACTCAAGGCAATAGAACAGAAAATCATTGCTGAAAAGATGTTACCAAAAGAAGTTGAACGACACGTTATAGAAGAAACATCGTTCGGTGAAAAGTTTTTGAAAGTTATAACAGCTCCAATTTGGGGACCGTTCTACCTATTAGGGAAAGCTTATGAGGCTGTTTTCTAAATATTTTATTGCATTGCTGTCAATTTATGCAGCAGTTGCTTTTTACGTCTACAAGAAAAGGCGAATATTTGAATAAACAACCTGAAATTTGTCTATCATGTCTTTTACAACAAACTTGTATATTCTGTCACGAAGAAACAGCTTGATTGGTTAATTGTGTGATGGCATATCTTTTGTGTTTTTTCTTTCTTCAAAAGTGATCTTGATTCCATATCCCTGGTATATTGGATAATTCGAAGAGGAAGTGGATAACATGTGATTTGAAATTTTCATCACATTTATTTTAATCACTTTTTACGATGTTAATATATTCATAAAAAATATATCTATCTACATGGAAGGGTTCACCTTACAAAACGTTATGACATATCCACTAAATCTGGGTTGCGTATTATATTTTCTAATAACTTTACATTTTATTAAAATGAAATAGAAGATTCAAACGTCTTGAATAAAGTGCAAAACTGCAAAAACTGTCAAATATGTTTCATTGTGAAATGTTCTTCTTACTTTTTAAATATAAACATCAGCTTGTTGGACGGTTTTTTTTCTTTTTATAAAATGCATAATGGCATGTTACCTTACCATGCTAAGAATAATATTTCATTATTATCAAGAATATCAAGTATTGTGTAAATCCAAATTAACGTAAAACAAGTCTTTAGATTTTGTTCTGATAAAAGGTCTGTTCAAATTTTCCTTGGAAGACCTTTTGATTTGATTTTTTTTTTATTTGTATCCCATTTGATTATCGCTGAATATTTGTTTTTCATATGTCTGAAATACTTGTGTAATAGTTAAAAGTGTAAAAGTTTTGAAACACTGTCTATTTAACCAAACATATTTGTTTGAAGTATCTTCTATAGCACTTTTTCATAGTACTCACTCGAAATAATACATGTTGATATATAACATGTAAAATTTCGATATCTTTGTTACTTCTCTGAGAATAATTGGAACTTTTATATTATTTTCTTTATTAACTTATATTTGTACCTAACATAGTTCTAAGGACTTTCCTATAAGTTAGAAGGTATGTGACTTTGACCAACGTATTGTATAATTAATAAAAAATGTTCAATGTTATTCTATAAAGTAATAAAAAAAACATTATTTGCTAAATAATTTTGAAGATGACTATTTAATGCCAACGGATAGTAATATGTATATATATTGTACGACAGACGTGCTATTGGTCTGTATTAACATCATAAATTGCGCTCAATATTTTAAATAGTTAGAAGGCCAAATCGTTAATAAACGTGAAGAGGAAAAAAAAACTTAATGCTGGCCAAAACCGAGTTTCAAATTTCATTAATCGTTTTAGAAAATACAAATCATGGTAAAAACAAAACCGGCTTGGAGTATCTCGAAATAAAACGGGGAAGTGCGTCTACAGGGTAACTGTATTCTGCTTAGCATGCATCCTCCAGTTATTCTTTTTGACCCCCTAGAAAAAAAAAACGCTTAACATTAACAAACATTTTTTTAGGTAGAAATTTCAACCTAGTTTAATAGAAATAAACAGAGAATGTTTGAAATCAATGAAATTCACAATATCTTATGCAACACAAAATGCCTTTGTTTGAATGACACGCAAATTTTATTTACTTAATATACAATTATCATGAAAACCCGGAGACCATGTGTTTGTATTCTTCAAGAATTTCACAGAGTTAAATGTTACTGTCAGTATCATTTAAAAAAAAATGATTTCATTGCGTTATTTCAACCAGAATAAAGTTTTATTAGAATATATATGTAATTGTAATCTGAACAATTTAATATGTTTTCCTTTTTTTAATATAAACCAACCAGGGGGGTGCTAATCCATTATTTCATTTAATTGCCGTTGTCTACAAATGGCATGGCTTTCTTTTGTCATTTTTAAAATGAAGCCTTTCAGACAACCACTTATGTACCACATTTCTTATGTTTATACTGTAAACGAGGAATGTATTGATATCACAAAGAATACAAAAAACGCAAGTCACTTTTGTAACCAGTTGACTTAAAAAAAAATGTAAAACCATAATTAAACCATTTGTTCAACGATACAAATCCAATTGATATACACATGATAACATAAATGCATTTCATAACTTAAACTGCACATATGCTTTGGTGGTGGTGTTAACATTGTTAACGGTACCAATTCTACTTATATCATGAACGAAAGCATTTAAACAAACATTCACTAGATTTGAAACATATATGAGAGCGTCGATGTCCTAAAAAACCATTTTATATGCATTGCTATCAGGAAACAGTCTCGTGAGTTTAAAAAACAAGAAAATATAGTTATTACTTATATATTATGTTGAATTAGTGCTTTCTTCTACAACAGCTTCTAAACTTTCTGCAACTGGAATTGAAAATTATTAGATTTTGCATAATACATAAAATAGTTAACATGAATCGTCTAAAATATCGGTAAATAAAACCGACAACTTCATCCATCAAAAACTGAATTCTCCCCCAAAACTTCCATACAGACAAAACAAATAACAGCAAACAACACAAGGTCCAGATAGTCGTACTTGGTACTGAGAACGGATTTTTTTCTGTTAGCATAAGCCTCCACTCTTGCTTATCTAGAGCTTACCTCATAAAATTTTAACACATAAAAAAATTATGAAACATCATATTACCAACATGATGATCACTTATCTTTAAAAAAAAAATACACATATGTTGGAAAGTAAAATCACCATGGGCTCGATATTACAGGAAACAAGCTAAGGTAGCTACAAATGTAGTATTAGAAACAGCCACTAAATCGAACATCCAAAATAAATAAGGCTTCTGACAGGGATACATGAAGTATGATCTAAATATTAATTGAAATCGGCAGTATTTGTAAAAGACTAGTAAGTATTCAAAATTGTCAAACAATCGGAAGAAGAAACCTTGTTTTATATTCAAGAGTCAAACACGCATATACATGTAGCTCTGGCTATAGAAATATTTATTAATTTATTTGAAATTAGATACATAGTTTGATATATCAATAAAGATATGGTTACATGTAGCTGGCCATCTAACAGCTTTTTTGTACTGGAAACATTATATTCATAGTCAATGAGCTTCAACATTGATGAGTCGTTTTCAAACGAGAAACCAATATCGCTTTTTTCATAAATTACTATATTGTTGTTTTTTTTTATTGGAAGTCTCATGGAATTATAAACTACATCCTTTTAAAGTCAGTTTGTGTCCGTTGACAGTCATGCTTTATCTAACTCTTCCACTACATAACGACATCATCATACATATATCATAAAACTAGTTCTTTAGGACTGAAATATGAACAAGTTTGTCGAGTTTCTTGGTAAAATATATTCGTTGCAGTCAATCCAAATTCTTTGTTGACCTATATGAAATTTTCCCTGATATGAAATTATTTCGTTTCCTCCTTAGCACGACAAGAGTAAATACGGTAACCAGCGAATGTTTGCTTGTAATGTAGTTTGTGGTAATTGATAATGAAAAAAGAAACACCATCAAAATTATGTTGTTATTCAACCGTTTTTGATTGGTTAGTATAAACTTTAATTATCATTTCAGAAAGTTCTGACTTAAGAATCATAGTATTTGGCATCAGTGGTTCTGGTGTAAGTTCTACGGGTAATACTATTCTAGGGCAGCAAACATTTGAAACAGGAATAGGATTTTCGTCGATTACCACTTCATGTGAACTTCAGAAAGCAGCCGATTGTTTGCACAGGCGTGTAGCTGTTGTAGATACACCTGGATTTCCAGTTGGTATGGAACAAAAAAGTCTAGAGGATACTTTGCTTAACCTTACAAATGCAGTTCAAATGTTGAAACCTGGCCCAAATATTTTCCTATTGGTTGTTACAATAGAAAGGTATACAGAAGATCATCGTTTTATGGTTCGATGTTTGGAGCAGCTTCCCGAAATTTCGAAATTCACAATAGTTGCATTCAATCGCCTTGATTGCATTGAGGGAGCTAAGTCTACTTTCATGAAGAAAATAGGTGAAAGTGAAATGTTAAAAGAATTATTACAGATTTGTTCTCAACGTGTCGTCCTTTTTGATAATACATCAAAGGATGAAGGTCAGGTCAGGGATTTGTTTGAAATGGCAGATATGCTCATAAGAAAAAATGATCACAAAACTTTAACCGAAAACGTTTTCAACCGAACGGCAATTGGTCAAGTTAACGCTGTTGTTCGCAAGCGACAAGAGGAATGGGAAAATAAGATTGGTATTTATAGTGGCAGTCAAAATTGGCTAAACACGGTTGGAAAATTCATGTGTAACATTTTATAATTTGATATCATTATTTTATATTTTTCTCTGTACAAACAAACCTTTCCTATAAATCTGTTGCATACTGAATAATTTTATATATGATTGCATTTCTTGTATTAAAAAAAAAATGTTTTAGCATCAGTGTATGTCATACATATATTACAGTATACGAAAATTATGTTTTAAGTTCTCATAATTGTTTACATCAAATTTAGTATTACTACGTACGTAAATATAACTGTAACCTTTGGCATGCAAATTATACCAAACCAGCTTTCAAACTGTAATGCACTACGTATACTATGAAGATGGTTTTTTTATAACTATTTCATTCAATTCATCGTAACCAATTTTGCTGAATATGCATTAAGTATAAGTTATTTGTCCCTCTTTTGTATGTATGTAAACTCATCATAGATACCCGGATTAATTAAGAAATAATTCATGGGGGCTTGAATATATCGTGATTTTACCACGGGTTGGCCCTTTATGACAAATATTTTACCCCTGAGCGATAGCGAGGGGTAAAATATCGGCATAAAGGGACAACCCGTAGTAAAATCTAGATATATTCAAGCCCCCATCAATTATTTCGATTCTGATAGGACACATACGGCAATTCTTTTGGATCGAAGCGCTCTAGGTGTAGGCAAATATTTGCCGTTCCCATAAATAAACGCACTAATAAACTAGCGTAAAAGAACGGAGCAAACTGCATTAGTGACATGCTTAAACTATTTAAAATAATGTATTTAGACAGTTTTGGATGAATTTGAATGATAATTTATTTATATGTCTTATATGATGTACAATAAAGGGCTTTTGCCACATTTTAGCATCATTTGTGTATGTTTCCTTGTGATGATTTTCGGATTCACAAGCGTGTATTTTCCCGTAAAATGCTTATATTCTAACGTCATTGTTCTATGACGTCGGGTATCTCATTTATAAAAAAGCATATGACGTGGGAGTACAATCGGAACAGCACTGGCAATATATTCATATTTTACCACGGGTGTGTACTCAATGCGTTTGAAGGACGTCATGTTAGAATTTTATATATACGCCAGACACGCGTTTCCTCTATCAGTGAGACTCTAATCAAACAACGTAAAAAAGGCCAAACAAAGTACGAAATTGAAGAGCATTGCAGACCAAAATTTTTTAAAGTTTTGCCAAATACAGCTTAGGTAATCTATTCCTGAGGTAGACAAGCCTTAGAATTTCAAATATTCAAAAGTTTTGTAAACAGTTAATTTTTAAAAATGATCATATCAAAGTAATTTATGTCAGCAGTATAACAGTTTAAATGTCAAATTTATAGTTACCGGTAATTGACATCGAAGTTGATCATACAAGCGAAACTTTGATGTGTTGAACATATTTTATCTGACATAAAAACGAAACGAATTTAAATGACCAAAGCCGAGTTTAAACGAATTGTTAGAAGACAATTTCATGAATTACAACGAATAATCATATGCACAGCAGATGAACTTTGCTAATCAGAAATCTTTCTGAACTAGTTTCGTTCCGATAGTGTTTGCATACATTTTAGAACTGACCATTGTAAATATGTGTGTCTTGATTTTTTTTGTAAATGTGTTGACTGTCTTTGCGTGTTTAATTTTACGAGGAACCAAAACAATATGGAGATTGAATATACACTCCTAAAGTGTCAAACAAAAAAGGCAGACTGTTAACAAAAAATCTATTTTACACAAATCGCATGCCGTATATCATTCATTTAAAAGGACAAGGTACGATAAGGCCTGTTTTTTTCCCTTTTTTTTCTCATTTTTCAAATTCTGTTTTGGAAAGCTACTTATCACGCGTTGAAATATTCCCTTAAGTTTGAAGTTTGTTTGGCTGAACTTCAAAACCAATAATTTTCAGAAAATGGGTGAAGTTAGGGGTTATAAGGGCATCAAAAACACCAAAAGAAGGAAAAAGTACGATTTTTATCATTGTTTCTAAAATTTTAATAGGGTGCGCCTACGTGACCCGAATAAAATTACGTCGATTCAGACAGCAAAAAGTAAAATCACAAAAATACTGAACTCAGAGGAAAATCAATTTGGAAAGTCCATAATCACAAAAACAGTGCTTATGTCATTCGAATAAAAAATCCTGAGTCACGTTGGCGCAGGGACTTAAAAACTAAAAAAATGTTGTACAAAGCACTTTGAAAGTGAAGAATGATTACAATAATATCTGAATAATAACAGAAAGTTTACCCCCTCACCTCACCCAGTTGCTAAAATTAGTGGTTTTAAAGTTCCTCCTTACAAATTTCAAGCATTAGGGAATATTTTAACATAATAAGTATCTTTAAAAAACAGAATTTGAAAAATGAGAAAATAGGGGGGCCAAAAAAACAGGCCTTATCATAACTTGTTATTTATGACGAAACGTTCGACCTCAGATGAGTCGAATATTTTTGTCCGGTGTAATGTAATGCGGTTTTACCATTAAAAAATAATAAAACTATGGGAACCTTTTTAAGAAACATTTAAACGTCAATCAATTCATTTTCCAAACATTCGTGTGGATTTTGTGATATACATATACTTAGAAATCTAGTGAGAGTAGAATGAATATTTATTGGGAAAACGTCAAAATGTTTTTTTGCAGCAAAGGGAACTATAGAAGAGAACTGAAAGATGTCAAAGGGACACTCAAATAAATTAGTCGAAAATAAACTGACAACGCCATGGCATAAAAGAGGGAATAGACGAATGAACAGCAATAATATACAAAAAAAACATAAAAAACTGAAATAAACCTACCGAAATCAGGGTGATATTTTGTGATCAGAAAGGGTAAGCTAATCCTGATCCACATGTGGCACTCATCGCACATGCTAGAACAAATCTGATAATAAGTTTAATTCTGAAGGTCGCATTCGGGAAAAGAAGGAAAAAGTAAAATCACAAATATACTGAACTTCAAGGAAAATTCAAAACGGAAAATTCCTAATCAAATGGCAAAGTTAAAAGCTCAAACACATTAAACGAATTGAAAACAACTCTTATATTCCTGGCTTAGTACAGGAATTTACTTATGCAGAAAATGGCGTATTGCACTTGGTTCTATAGCTAGCTAAATATCTCACTTATATGACATTCGCATCAAATTCGATTATATTGACAACGATGTGTTAACCAAACAAACTGACATAATAGGTACAAATGTCAAAAATAGGGTTACAGCAGTCAACATTGTGTTGTAATCTTAATCAAAAACAATCAAGTATGTAACAAAGTAGCACAAAAAGGCATCTCGACAAAGCAAACTAGCAAAAAATGATACACAATACAAAAATTTTACAATTATAGCACAATAACATAATGATGTATAAGTACAGGGCCACGTCATATGTATCAAAGAAACACAAAAGGCATATAAACAAATCACATTAAATGTAGCAAACATTTAAGACAATTATATTACAAAAATTATCAAAGAACAATAACACGATGGCGGGATACATAAGTACAGAGTCACGGATTTCACCAAAACCAGACTAAAAAGAAAAAGTAATTTTTATAAAGACAATTTAAAGATTTATATAACACGCTATTAAGACGATACACAACGTCAATACCCAGAATCTATACTTCAAGAGCATCGTGTATTATTTGTGAAGTTGATATGGAATATTTATCAACAAGGTTTTGGTACCTTCCGATGAACTTTTTAGGAAAAGAACGAGACGTTCTGTGACACACCCCTGGTTCGTCAACTTTCTGCCGAGACACCGGTGAAGTTTTACAAAGTTTGAGTAGGAGTTAAAAGCTCTTGAATACCGAATAAGATTGGTAATGTATATCCCATGTGCAGTTGAATTTGGTAAATTGCTTCTACGATGAGACAAATTGATAATTTCAAATTTAAAAGGTCTTGGTACCTTCCGATGATTTTTTTTTTAGGAAAAGGACGAGACGTTCTGTGACATACCCCTGGGTTGTCAACTTTCTGCTCAGACACTGGAGACGTGTTACAAAGTTTGAGTTGGAGCTAAAAGCTCTTGAATACAGAATAAGTTGGGTAATGTGTATCCCATATGCAGGTGAATTAGGAATATTGCTACTTAGATGTGGAGAATTGATAATTTCAAAATTAGAATCGTCTCGTTTGTCATAGATTCTGGTACTAAAATGACTGTGTATGTCAAATTCGAGGTATAAGTCTACAAATGAGGCGGAGGAAGCCGTGTCTATTGTTTCGTAAATTTCTAGTTCTGGGGAATATATTAATGGAACCCAATCATAAAAGTACGAATTGTTAATGGAAAGAACATCATCAATGTACCGGAATCTGAATTTTGAATTAAATAACCTGGCTTCTTTGATCTTCTTGTTTTTTGACAAGTATCTGATGGAACTCCGATTAATATGAAAATTAGAAGAGGTCGGCAAGGAGAGGCGCACAGTTCGTTCTCATAGGACTGCCGAAAATTTGTTTAAAAAGAACTCCAGCATACTGATCACTCGTTTCTTCTGAGTAGCATGTCTTACTTTTTTCCCAAGTAATAACAAAATATGGCGTATAGTATCCAAAAGTAATAAAGTTATAGCAATTGCTACAATTTGTATGTTGAAAAGCATTGTGGTTTATATTTTAGACGATTTTTCAAATTCACACGGAGAATGCTGGTATAAAGGTATGAAAAATTAAAAGTTTTGATAGAACTAAAAAGATAGAGATTTAAAATTACCCAGCAGTTCTTAAGTCTTTCCACGAGAATCCACGCCGCGAGTAAACAGTTTACACCAATATATTCAAACCAATACAAATTTACAGCTAATATTTCGGATGTTGCAAGTCACAGACTTTTCAAACCGGTTCGCATTGGAACAGATGAAAAAGAGAAAAGATATTGTCTTAAACTTTCATTTGCCAACAAAGGTTTCAAACGCGTCAATTTGGGCAATATCTTTCATCATTTATTAGTTCAATCAAAAATACCTCCTTATTTTAAAGATCAGTCTGTACCAATCATTTCTAAGACCAAACCAATTGCAACTAAACTTTTCAACTACAAACACGTTTTGCATGATCTCAATATTGACGACTTCAAGTCTAAACCTCCCGTTTGCAACTATAATAGTTCCCAATTCATATATAATCGGACTTGCCACGTTATTACCGCTGACTTCAACATTGTCAACAACACTAATCTGCGACAAAAGTTATACAAAGGTCCGAAATATCTAGAGACTAAATCAATCAATTTGAAATACAATTTCAAATACTGATCGATTCAGTCAAGGATTATGCCAGGCAATGGTCCTACATGTGGAGCAAGATCTCTTTACCCTTTAAAAGCGCCTACGATCAAACTCCCCCCCCCCCCCCCCCCCACAGTTTTTGGTTGGGTTCGTGTTGGTTAGTTTATAGTTTTTTATGTTATGGGGTTGTGTAATATTATTAGTCTGTTTGTCTTTTTCTTTTTTATTCATGACGTTGTCAGTATGTTTTCGATATATTAGTTTGAATGTCCCTCTAGTATATTTCGTTCCTTCTTTTTAACAGTATTTAACAGTATTTCTGAAGAACCTCTTTCACTGCGTACAGAATGATTGTCAATCTAATGGACAATTCTTTGTCGAACATTCAGATGAGCCGGTAATGTATCACTGTTTGTACCGAATTTTGTGAAGCTTAATTTGACGATACAAACAAGGTAAGTCCTCCGATTTGTTGTTCAATGCAACGTTCATTGAAAACAAAGAAACATTATGAAGGGATTGCAGTAACGAAGATTCGAACATATCCGTCAACATCTGTGAAACAAACAGATGATGACGGATAATTGTCAACCAAATTGTGATAGCGTCCGTAAAATATTATGGAAGGAATGATTTCAACTTCATCACTTGGAATTCTAGGTTTAATAACTTTCTTTTGAGCAGTAACCCTCTATCAACAACATCATGATAGGAAACGCAAACCTTTGAATATTGTATCAACTGGGAGATGTGTATTAAATAATGCTACATGACAGTGAAAAGTTAACAATTGAAAGCTGATATCATCGCTTTTGTCGTAAAGTTTCGTTCGCAATAGACTCTTTTGCCAACTTCTAAGTTAATATATGAGGCAAGGTTAACTGCGTCTTTTGTAGCCATTATTTTAAGTTTTATAGGATAGTTGCATAGTCATCAAACTTAATTATTAAATGTGAGGACATCATCTTTATATTGTCATGTGATGTTGAGGGGGAAAGCTCGCTTTTGTTTATTCTCCCTAAGAAGCTCTTGTATAAAGTTAGCCTTATACGAAGATAAGGAAAACAATCGACAAGAAAAGGTGCAAAGTTGATTCCCATGGGAAGGCTGACTGTTTGTTTAAAATAAAATCCTGCAAACGCATGACATATATTGTCAATCAAAAACTAAAGCGTCTTGATAAGTGTGCGATATGTTATACGCCAAGTTTGAAAGTATGTTTCCTGTACTGATTTACTTAATCGTTTTTTAAACTTAATAAGTATTTTACAAACTTAGATTTTTGTTATTTAAAACAGAGGAGTTGTAATACAAGAACATATTTGATTCATTTGTTGAGAATGTATTTAATTATATGATGATCTGAATATGTTGGTGTATTTTTATCATTATAGTGTTTCATAATATTCTGTAAATACTTCCAAATCAAATTCTTAAAATCGTTGTTTGAAGTATTTCTTCCTTATCCATTCTTCCTAACTAGAAATCAGTATTTTGAATGTGTGATTTTTTTTTATGATAAAGTTTTCTTGTATTGAGATTTATAATAATTGATGACCAATTGGTCATTGTCGGTTTTAATTGTTAAAATGCCTGAGGCTAGCTATGTAAAAATATAAAATAAATTGAATGGAACATGTCATATGAGAGATTTATAATGTAATAATCGCTTTCTAAGGTCAAGTTAACAGAAAAATTTTAGTAGTGTTTGTAGCTGAATAAAAGCAGGGAATTCAACCTCAACGTAATGACAATTATACATGTATTGTAGTGATACAACTCAGAATACTCTGGTTTATTGTTATTTATTATATTCATACTTGTTTATTACAGCTACATGTATATATAATGTTAATGTATTGGTATATCATTCTTTTCTACTATATGAATAATAGTGCAGTACAAGTGCATATTGGACACTCTACTGAAATAATTCGATTTTTCTAATAGAATGGATTTGAGTGGGCATTCGTATTTTCCCGCAAAATATGTTTAATCATCTATGCAGCGTTATCGTTCCTTGAGATTGCAAACGTTCTTGAGATATTCTTCCCCATGCGTGTGCATAGATATTATTGTTCTTTTTTCTGATATGTATATACATATAACAAAACATTTTAGTGTTACTAATATTTATCTTATTTAAAAAGTATTCGATGAGTATTCATTAAAGAAATGGATTTCTGACAAGCGATAAGGAATGTTGATGATATCTCTGTATTCATCATGTTCATAGATCGGTTAAAAACCCAAAATGAAAGTTACATAATGGAAATCTAGGCGATATCAAAACACCGGAATGCCCTCACTGTCATCCGCTGTAACAATACAAATCTACACATTTTACAAAACTGATTTGAAATAACTGGTTATCAACCCGTTTCGATATAAGCTCACCTGTGGCGAGGGGCGGTGTCAGCTACATATATTGACTTGGCGTTCGTAATAACAAACACAAAATGCCTATCTACCTTGCACTTTTCAGAAAATTCAGATCAGATAACGAACAACAACATTTATAACCAATATGAGATTTTGACCAACACAGTTTCCATTCAGCACAAATATTCTTGTTACAACAAATAATTAAAAATGCAAAAGTACCAGTTTCAACCTCTTTAGTTTGTTTAATCATATATGAGACTACTATAACACAGTGTGTTATAGAAGTCTCAGTGTTATAGTTGTCTGAGTGATAAGGTAGTGATATATGTCGTATGCTACGGTTAAATACGAAACTAGGTTAAAATAACATAGCTAACTATAAGGAGACTCACATTATCCGATAAATTGATAGTGATGAATCTCTGTGTTATAGCAGTCTCAGTTTATATATGTATGTGAATATAATTATGAAAGACAGCATGGTCACCAGTATGTGAGTCCTAAGCTGTCATCTGAAGTTAATACTAAGCATAGCTCTAGAAATCGACTGATAATCATGACATTTAAAAAAAATATCTCTTGTTTTCGAAGTTTTTTTTAGTTTTGTTTTACCTAAACAAATTGACACACACATAAGTATAGTATTGTTTATTTTTTTAACTTGTGTTCAATATATACATGGGTAACACCGGTTACTAGAATAATAATCCTGTCACGTATGAATTTGGTAAAATAAATCAGAAAAAAAGATGGAAATATGAAAATTTACGTGCGATGGGTGCAACAACATACCGACAATTAAAATGGCTCACCAGGGTTGAAGCTAAAAAGTAAATCAAACTCCATAAAAAAAAATATTTAGATATTAAAAAGAAGATGTGCTTATTATTGCCAATGAGATAACTCTCCGCAAGAGACCAAAATGACACAGAAATTAACAACTACATGTATAGGTCACATTTGTTCTGTTTGTTCCAACAAAGTTATTGAGACTTTGTTGAGAATTTAACAATTTACGACAATAAGAAGCTGTTTAGAGTTTAATGCAAAGAATTTTTAAAGTCTTTCGCCAGAACATACTATATTTTTTTTTCTTATCCTAGTTTAACTTCCATGCGATCTCTACCCCTTCATGATCATTAACTGTAAAATACTTCTCGGTATCTTCTCAATTAAGATGTCTGATTTATACATAGTTATGAAATAACTGTTGTGAGCACAAGATTCACTGCGCACTTTCAAATTCTGCTTTATCAAACATTAAAACATGAACTTTATGATCGGTACGATTGAGATTTTTATCTAAGATAACTTGGTTTATCTACCGGTATTAGTTGAAAATGCGGCTTTGAACTAGCTTTCACAGTAGCTGCGAGTATGCGTTGTTCAAAAATTTTGTCTTAATGTTATTGTTTTATGTGATAAATTGTTGTGTTGTTATACCACTGTACCAATGAATGAGGAAAGGCGGGGTTTGGTTTGATGGAGTTGCGAGCGGTGTGTGGAACGCATATTTAACTGAATAAACCAGTCAAACCTAAATGTCAATATAAGACCCCCTCTTATAAATGTCGCTTTACTTTAAGCACCTTTTAAAACTGTTTAAGTTAACATATTATGTAAAGAATCATCAATTGAATGGCATTTAATATCATTAATAAAACTATTCTAATAAGATACATTTTCATCTGATATTGGACGGAAGATGTTGCTCATTTATGTAATATGAGTTACTATTATTTGAAAACGCTTATAAAACAGCCAAACGGATGCACTAAAGTAAAAATAGGAGTCACAGATTCGATTTAATACAATTATCAGCCAAATTTTATTGATTTTGTAACATTTGTTTCAAATATGACAAACTTTTTACCCAAACTCACCATCACCGTAGAAGGACCCACCAGCACAATGACAGGACCCAGCAGCACATTACCAGGACATAAATAAACTGAGAAAATGCTAAATTTTCTTTAATTGCACGGGGTTTTCACAAAATAATTTTGTCTTTTGGATTTGAGTATAGAAAGCGGACTTCATGAGCATTTTTGTTTTATTTTTCCAGTTCTAGATTTTCTGAAAATGAGCCCTTTTGTGTTATGCTTACTGAAACAGTTTAGAGGGTCAATTTTTTAATGGTTTGCTTATTAACCCATAAGAAACAAAATTGAAAAATCTCAACTGTTTCCTTCAATTTTTTATGAGAGAAAACGTCAAAAGTCATCATTTCCGTCTTTGTTTACATTTTTTCAATGATCACCAGCCCCAGTCAGGACCGAATCACCAGCACAGAATGTTTTCTCGCAGGACAACATTACCCACCGTGAGACTCGTTGATTCAAGATACACACCATTAATTGGCAAATATTGTTTATATGAGCAAACATTGAACCTTGAAACTGACATGTTTTTGATATACATAGTAGAGCTTGCATGTGTTATATGTGCGACTCTATTTCCGTATTTGTTTTTGTGTTGTAATTTGCCAAATTACATATATTCGTATGAAATATCTTCAATCTTCTTACTGGAGAAATCCATAAAATTAAAATTAAAAGTTTTTCGTAACATAAAAGAACGAAATGATATTCTATTTGGTTGTTTATCTTATAGCCAAACAATTCACAATTGTTGAAGGTGTATATTGTGCCTAAACATGTAAAGCTATATTTAATGTCCAATTGTATAAATGATTTATTGAACTGAAACGTTTAATGTACACTTTACTAGCTATTGTACCTGAACCAATAAGCTGTATTGCTTTTCTAATACTCTACAGTGTAAAGAAAATATCTTTATATTTCTAACTAATGATAAAAGAGGGACGAAAGACACCAAAGGGACAGTCAAACTCGTAAATCTAAAACAAACTGACAACGCCATGGCTAAAAATGAAAAAGACAAAACAGAAAAACAATAGTACACATGACACAACATAGAAAACTAAAGAATAAACAACACGAACCCCACCAAAAACTAGGGGTGATCTCAGGTGCTCCGGAAGGGTAAGCAGATCCTGCTCCACATGCGGCACCCGTCGTGATAAACTGATATGTCTCGCCTTTTTGCAATTTTTATAATACAAAAGTTTAAATTAAAAAAGCAATATTCTAAAAGGTAAATTATGCAAATATTCAACGTCAATGAAACATGACTGACGGTACATGGCTAAACAATCTGCATGGAGATGAGATGTGACAAAGCTAATGCAACTGCATACCAGATACCATTGTATTATCATATCTCGTTGCCTTTAGACAAAATATAAACTTTTAAACTGGGTAAACATTTCAAAGTCAATGAACTATTATAGGGGTGGGGAAATATAATCTCCATGAACACGAGACTCCAAAATGCCATACATTTGCATACTAAATGTCTGAGTTATCATTATCAATTTATTTTAAACTGAACTAATCACTTATACATGTAAACAAAGCCATAATATTAAAGTCAATACACCATGACTAAGGGGCGAGGTCAAATATTCTCCATGGAAATGAGTTTGTCTGTTCTATGGCCGGGTTGTTGTCTCTTTGACACATTCCCCATTTCCAATCTCAATGTAATCCTTATACAATTGCATGCCACTAACGATTTCCCTTAATCTGACCTCTAAGTCGAAAGACCATGACTGAGGGAGCGGAGCAAAATAATCTCCGAGGAAACGCGATATGCCAATGCTTATACAACTGCATGAAAAATAGCATTGACCTACTATTAGTGGTTTCCCATAATACAATTATGACACCACCACCGCCGACGACGCTGAAAACAACATACCTAGGTCTCGCTTTCTTACTCTGTCAAGGCGAGACAAAAATGAGTGGCGAAGTTAATGTGTTTGTAAATATTTATTAATTGTTTTACAATATCTTTTTTTTCTTTTCAGTCATTAAATGAGATAAGAAAAGTTGAAAAACAACTTTTGTTATATACAAATATCATAATATGACTATCATCAAAAACTGTTGGAGATTCGTAAGTTTCTTAAAACATAGATCTCACGTTATAGTAAACAAAACAAATCTTTCACTCAATGCTTATATCAACATGTGATATAGTAAAATTGTATATTGCAATAAAGCCTTTCAGGCATATACATAATTATGTTTTTACCCATTTCAATTGATAGTTTATAATGTGTCCTTCTATGGTGTGATGTTACACTACTCTTTCAGGTTGGGGTTATGTTGGTGACTATTAAGAGCAATTCTCTGTAACCACCAAAGAAATTCTAATAGGGTCTGGCACACATGGTCTCAGATTTTGATGAAACTTATATGTTATAGTCAGTATCTTACCTAAAGCCAAAAAACAGGAAACAAATTGTTCCGGAATATTCCGGTTGCCATGGAAACCACATATGTTGATTTTAGCAAAAAAAAAAGTCATGTTTTAACTCTAAAAAAGTGAAAAAACGACATTTTGCACTGTTTAGTACTATTTTCATGTATATCATAACCTTTTTTTCTGAATAATATAATACAAACGACCTTTAAGCTGTTTAAAATTCATATATGATTTACATTTACCATTATCAGTTATTCGGCTACCAGCTAGTAAAGATATGGTCAAATGTCAAATTTGGATTTCAGTGAAAAATGCCTAAATACAGGATATTCAAGTGGATTTTTTTCTTAAATGCAGCGTCTCCCAGTTAACTGTGAGGTATATTTAGAAAGAACCTATACAGGGCTTTCAAATTATAAAATAAAATCAATGGGCAAATAATTGTAAAAATATTATTGATGAATGAAAAACACAAGATTTTCAAATTTCGTAAATTGTATTTTTCTACAAGTCAATTATAATCCAAGTGATTTACATATTTACTCAATACAAACATGGCATTAACTTCCTTACAGTATAACAAAACTAATCAGTAAAATTTTTCAGTCCTGAGAAATATTTTTGCTTAATGAAATTTAAAAAAAATGGTTGCAATGTTAACCAAATTTTCAAAATTTTACATTTTTTTTTTTCAAATTTAGTATGTACTTTTTTTAATTTTTTAAGATTTATATTTGTAATTGACTACAGAGGGAAAAAAGAACTGGTTGTGCATATTAGTTTTTAACTAATAAAGATCAACACAGTTTGTTATTTATAAAGCAATTTGAGTAAATGCTTGTCTATCTTAAAAAAAATCAAATCGAGAAAAACACCTTCTAAGTACATTCAAATTTCATTATATTAAACTCATATTGGTTCAATCATGTGCATATAATTTAGGAAATAAAATTGAGAAAGGAAATGGTGAATATGTCAAAGCGACAACCACCCGACCATAGAGCAGACAACAGCCGAAGGCAACCAATGGGTCTTCAATGTAGCGAGAATTCCTGCACCCGTAGGTGTCCTTCAGCTGGCCCCTAAAACAAATAACTGTATTTGTATTTTAACCTTTACAGACATAAAAAGTAGGTACTACTGTTGTAAATTGAGCTTACCTAGCCCGGCTAGTGATATGTAGCAGAGCTAGTTAAAAAATATATATGCAACAGAAAATCTAGATTTACATCCACAAACTTTCAAATACAATACAGTTCTATCTGTTCTAATACAATAGTCAATAAAAATATTGTTTCTGGGTTTCTTTTTACATAACGTTGCTTAAACTAAAAATTCTAGCAAATGTTACTGACTTCTTTAGCAACATCATGACGTCATATGAATACTTTGAGTGCAAAAGGTTAACATCTTATGTTTTGGGGCTTTGTTTACGCTTCACATTTGAATATAAGCTGATGAAAAGTAGTTTAAGGTAGGCAGGTTTGTTGTTTTTTGTTGGTTTTTTTTTGGGGGGGGGGGGGGGGGGTAAATATGATGTGGTTAAATCCAATATGACTGCTTCTTGTATCATGTCAAAAAGAGCATTAGTCATGGTAGTTATATTGTGGAATTTACACAGAATGGTAGCCAATACAATTAAATGATACAAACAAATTGTATTAGAATATTCCTTTTCCAAGTTTGAAGAGTTTTCAATAGAAAAAGTACATAGCTTTATAAAAATGCTAAATGGGTTAACTTAAAACTAATCGGCTAACTATGCCAACATGTCTACATTTTACAGAATAACATAAAATCATCAAGAATATCAAAGACATTGTACGGGTATTACAAAACTTTCAAGACACTAGCTATTCTCAAAAATAAGTTAAAACTGCTATGGTTACAGAAATATCACCTAATCAAGTTTGAAAATATTGACCAAAAGAAAAAGATAAACAGTTTTAAAATGAATAGTTCATATATATTCAAATGTGTAACAAATAAAATATCAATATTATACATCTCCATGATGCATTTCACATAAAAACTTAAAGCATTGTGTTTGAGAAAACATATTGTATGGCCATATCTTGTTATGATCATAGGACATTGCAATATTCATTTTAGTGGTGTTCAAATTCAATCTTCATTTGTCTCACAAATCTGTGTTTTCAATTGTGCTCTAAAAATTTCAGACTCAGCTGATTTATAGTCATGCTTATCTTTTTTCTCTGTTGTTGTGTCAATCGAGTAAAGAACCCATTTATCTGCTGGGCAGTTAAGAATTCATCTTTCCTAAAGGTATATACACCCAATCTCATACTTTCTGCAGCTGTATAAGGGCCAATTTAGAGCTAGATTTTCCCCCTTAATTAAATAAATCTGTCAACAATTCTTTCTGTTTGAAGCTTTTTTTCACTTTCAATGCTCATCCCATTTCGTTGGCACTGACGTCTGTAGTACATGCATTTTCTACTAAGACTGTTGCATGTCAGGACAATGATGTAAACTATTTGACAGCTTTTGGGCATACAGAACTTATGTCTGATCTTTATATTCACAGCTGCCTTGACAGAGATGTTGATCAAGACTGATCTGCTTCTTAAACTTTCTAATGCAGTCATCCATAGAACAAATGAATGTCTGCTTCTGTTGTTTTGGAGCCTGTTCTGTTCCTTAAAATAAATAAGTAAAAATAAAGTTTAGTGAAATACAAATTTACTATATATACATGTAGTTTAGTTTCAATTGGCCCAGTAGCATAAGAAGATTTTTGAAAAAGTTGGTGCCAGGTGAAATTAAAGTAAGCCAGGTGACTTAAACTAGAAGCTCTAAAGAGCCTGTGTTGCTCACTTTGGTCTATGTGAATATAAAACAAAGGACGCAGATGGATTTATGACAAAATTGTGTTTTGGTGATGGTGATGTGTTTGTACTGAACATTTTTGCTGCTTACAATTATCTCTACCTATAATGAACTTTGCCCAGTAGATTCAGTGGAAAATGTTAGTAAAAATTTATGAAAATTGTTAAAAGGACATTAACTCCTTAGGGGGTCAACTGACCATTTTGCTCATGTTGACTTATTTTTAGTACTTTCTTTGCTGTACATTGTTGCTGTTTATAGTTTATCTCTTATCTATAACAATATTCAAGATAATTCCTTAAAATTATCGATTCAGGGACAGCAATCTAACAACAGGTTGTCTGATTCATTTGAAACATTTCAAGGCAGATAGATCTTGACCTGATAAACAATTTAACCCCGTCACACTTTCTCTGAACACTTTGGCTTTTGAGTTATAAGTCAAAAACTGCATTTTACCACTATGTTCTATTTATATCCGCGGCGGCCATCTTGGTTGGATGGCTGGGTCACCAGACACATTCTTTATACTAAATACCCCAAAGATGGTTGTTGCATGTGTTTGCACCTGTTCTAAATTATGAACCTGGTGTTTAATTGTTGTCATTTTTATGATGTAGTTCATATGTGTTTCTAGTTTTTATATAGATAAGCCCGGCGGTTGTCCTGTTTGAATGATTTGACACTAGTCTTTTTGTTGCTATTCATAGCTTGCTGTTTGTGTAAGACAATAAAGGGTCAATGTTGAAGGCCGTAATTTGCCTATAAAGGCTCAAATATTATAAATAACATGTATGCCTTTTTCTCATTCACACGCATACCACATCTTCATATATTTAATTATACACATGCTTCTCAACCAAACAATTCTAAAAAAATATTGGAATTCTACACTTTGTCATAGATTGAGTATAAACATTAAACTTAGAAAAATAAACAATAAAAGATAAAAAGACAGACAATGTCTGACAATATTACGACCTTGAAGAATGTCGTCAGCTGTAAAGGACAAAGCGTGATATTTCTTTACGTATTTAATCAGTTGAGTCCTTGTTCAAATTCATGAAATGTTCTGTATAGTATTCAGGTTAAACAAACAACTTTTGTAAAGGCACAATGGACTGGGTCCTCGAGTGATATAAAACTTGTTAATGCTTTGTCAAAATGTGATTTGATCAACAAAATATTCAAGATGGTAAAATATAACTTTGCTTTTTACACATGTGTTGTGTGGATTTATCAGAATTCGTATGCAATGCTAAATTGTTTTACGTACAGATATAAGTGTTTCTGGTTTCAAAGCTAAAGTCTTACAAATAAAACCTTTAGTCTTTAACATTTTTTTCCAAAAATTAATTGATACTGGCGACATTTGGTAGCTGGCTAATGTTGTACCAAAATTTAAAGAAGATGACAAACATGACGCTATTCATTATAAAAATTGTGATATGTTGTAAAATTTTGGAAAATATTTTAACAAGCAACATCATAAAACATCTTACAATTATAGATATGTTTAATGACAGCCAACATTGGTTTTGGAGCAAAAGATCTTTCCAGATCCAACTTATTATCAGTATACAAGATCTAGTTAAATCATTGGCGAATGGCAAATATATGTTATATTTTACATTTTTCTACACCATTTGATAAAAAAAAAACATCAAAGATTAGTTAAAAAACAAGATGTTCAAGGTATTATGAATCAGAACTTAAATTGGATAATAGATTTTGTAGCTAACAGGCAATAGCGGATACTTTACATTGGTGCTAAATCTTCTAATAAGCTGTTGATTCAGTTGTGCTTCAGAAAACCGTATTAGGCCCCAATTTATTTTAACTATGTATTAATTACTAACCAGAACATGTAACTAGCAATACAAGACGTTTTGCATATGAGTGCTCATTGTATAGAAATGTAAAATAATAACCGATGCACGATTACTTTAAACGGATTTTATCTAGTTAAGTTCAATTTTTTTTATTTATTTTTTTATTTTTTTTTTTGGGGGGGGGGTAAACCTTTCGCTATTGATTATTCATAGCTCAACCATCATGTGTTAGAATCAGTAAAAAAACAGTAAATATTTAGGCGTCACTATAAGCAATGATTTGACTGGGGAACAGATATGAACAATGTTACCGGCAAGTCAAATAAAACCATGGGTTTTATTCGTAGAAAGTTTAAAAAGAAACTGTAAAAGTTCCAAAGGACAATTAGATTTTGGATTATAGCTCTTCATCTTTTATATAAATTTTGGTTTTCAAATATTTTGGCCACGAGCATCACTGAAGAGACATGTACTGTCGAAATGCACATCTGGTGCAACAAAATTGGTACCGTTGATTTTATTAAAACAAATCTGATAGACGTACTAGGGGGCACCATACATTTCGGCATTTAGCAATCCATTATATTCGTTACACATATATTGTGCTAGTGACCTTATCCGATATATATGGGGTCAGTCAATTCCATATGGAATGAAAGGTCATTAGCACACTAGGTAACGAATTAATTTTACCGATTATCTTAACATATGGTATTTAGACTTGTGGTCTATAAATATAATCAAGTTTTCAATACCATTACTTAGTCTTAGGAACCTATTGCCATTGGTTTATACAAAAATAAATGCAAACAATAACAACTTGTTAGCTTTGTATGTGTTTTATGACATTATTCCAATCGTTCATCATCGATTTCCTCGTTTATTGAAACTTTCAAGATTTTTCCTCAACACCGTCTTGTTTTTATTATATCGCTTCTAACAGTATATCAAAATAAGCCGCGCCTACTTACCTAATTTTAGATATACACGGTGTTTACGCGGTTGTTTTTAACCCATTAAAATTCATAGTCGACTTCAAAGTAGGAGTGTAAAACTTCCCAAAACTTGTGTGCTATATTCATATGGGCTCAATACAAACTAATTTTCACAATAAATACAAACAGTATAGAATAACATATAACCATTATGTACCTTGTTTTTGGTAGTTTAAGAAGTCGTTTATGGTTCTTCAAATGTTATAGGGGATATGCCACTTTTGAAGGATCAAAGGGTGTCAGAAATAACCTACTCTTAATGTTGACTGCTCTATCCCTATTTTGGACATTTTTACCTATTACTAGTATGTCTGTTTGTTTTGTTCACACCTAGTTGTCAATATAATGAAATTTGATGCAACTTTCGAACAATTGAGAGGTTTAGCTAGCTATAAAACCAGGTTCAATCCACCATCTTCTACATAGGAAAATGTCTTTACCAAGTCAGGAATATGAAAGTTATTATCCATTCGTTTGATTTGTTTGAGCTTTTCATTTTTCCATTTGATTAGAGACTTTCCGTTATGAATTTCCTCGGAGTTCAGTATTTTTGTGATGTTACTTTTTAGAGGTAGTGAATTAAAATCATAAATAGTGCTCGGATAGAAAGAGTATTTGTAGAAGTGTTTAAATTACCTCCTTTACATGTCTATGAACTTAATAGGTTTAAATCCGTTTTTTTTTTTTTTTCGAACAATTTCCATTATTCATAGCACTCTAAATGATATATTTGTGACCGATGTTGGTAGTAAAATTGGTTTGGTAGCAAATAACAAATATTTATAGAAAAACATGTTCATAGTATACAGAAAAAAGCAAACATAATTAAAATTGATAAAAAAAAACAATTACGGATTTTGAAAAAGAAGGGATAGTTTAACAAATTAACCATATGCTCTCCAAGTACCTTTGATATTATTGCTACCAATCATTTCGATTGTTAATTCGGAAAAATAATCATTATCTTTATCATAATCATTATGATTATTATCATTATGGATAATAATGGTGATAAAAGATGTTCGTAACTCAACCTTTTTTTCTGCTTTTATTAAATTTAATGCAACCAGTAAAGCGATGTAAACATATAACATTCAATTTTCTGTCAATGAGTGAGTTTCATTTGACTACATACATCTGGTTCATTCATATTCCTGGTTCAACTGCCAAAATCATCATTTTAAGCCGAAGTTTTGTTCAATACGTATGATCGGAAATACAGACGGTAAGTACAAAAGAAGATATTTTTCTATCTTAATTTATTGAAAATAATATTGTGTATATGTTCCGGACAATATGAGTATTTGGACCATACGCGTATGGTCATTACCATATGGGTATATACTTATATGGCCCGACCGTACGCGTTTTTATTTTTTATATTTTCATTACCTATAGGTTATAACGAGTGAATGGCAAAATGTTGACTTGAGAAGATAACTTCCATAGATATCTTAATGATCTGCTACACAAGAAGTGAACTGTTTACTATAAACTGACATTAAAGTCGACAGGATAAAGAGTCTTATAAATTGCTTACTTTTAAACTTTATACAATTATCATTAGCAGTGCAATATTCAGAATTTTGTCTTATATGTGTTATTGTTTTAAAAAAATGAGTGATGTCACCAGCAAGGACATTAGTTTATTTTTAAATTTGTCTGGTAATATGATGTTATTCAGTCATGTTACAATATTGGAGATCTAGAGCTTTTGAATAACACCGTAGACACATCGGAATGACCCAAGACCCAAGAAAAGCTATGGTACCGTGTGGAAGTTATTGTCACCCTATGCATACATGCAAGAATACAATAAGCGATGAAAACTAACTTTGGCCTCAATATTTAATGTTTGTGTAGCCTTTGGGAGTTCCTCCCTACATTGAAGACCCATTGGTGGCTTTTGGCTGTTGACTGCTCTATGGTCGGGTTGTTGTCGCTTTGACACATTCCCCATTTCCTTTCTCAATTTCATTTGCATTGTAAATAATAAATTTGCATGTAGCCATTATTGTTTTCTAATGCATATTATTTTTTTTTAAATACCCATATGGTCCGGCCCGTATAACCAAACGAGTATATACTCATATGGTCCGACCATACGCGTATGGTCGGATCATATGAGTATACGCATATGGTCATGACCATACGCATATGGTCCAAATACTCATATGGTCCGGAACATATATACAATGGTCGAGTCATTTGCTCTGGCGTGTTTTTGCTTATTATGAAAAAGAACATTTTTCTTAAAGCATATGAAAATGTTAAAGATTATTTAAGAAATAAAAGAAAAATACAAGCAAACATATTCAGAAAAAGGGGATCCATTCCAAAAGCTACTGTGTTACAGAAGTGATAATCCATACCGGCGTATAATATAAATATCACTTCAAGGTTTAGTAATGAATATTAGCCCGTAAGGGGTTTATTTTTACAAAACAAAAACATAAAATCATTTGTTACACTGCTCCATAAATAAACATATAAAGTTAATAGTGTACAAATTAACCATCATAAAAAAAAATAATACTTAGTACCCTAAAGTGATGTCATCCTAAGCACTGAAAGGTGTCCTACACTACGAACGATACTTCTGACTTTTTGAAAGTAAGGACATGTTTAATAACCACACTTAAACAAGTATACGTCCTAAATTTTGCATAGTTGATAAAGGAATACATATGCATATTTTAAGCAAGTGATGACAATTACCAAATTAGTTTTTAATATGTATATGTAGAATATTGTGAAATAATTACAATTGAATATTACTGCTTCAGTTTATAATCCCATTTTGAGGGTCCAGATGATGTTCACACCATGACGCACTTGAAATAAATGACACATTGTCACTTCGATTGGTCGATAATATAAGACCATTATGAAGACCATGTGCAGAGTGTCCCTCCTATAGTTTATCGCCTCCTGGTGTAAAAAGTAAAATAAAAAAACAACTTCTTTTGATAATTTAATAATTGATTATGTGCTATTAACCACAAGTTATAAAGGAATGTTTTATGAAAAAAAATACAGGACGGACAGGGCGATGTTTTGTTTTAGAGTTAAAAAAAACAATATAATGACTATCAAAACACTGGTGAATATTTGGTTTTTATCTTCAATAGATAGACCTTATAGACCTTAAAGAGAATTTTTATTTCCACAATGAAGTATCAGTGGCCTTGTTGGTTTTTTTCGTACTTTTTAAACACTACATCATTACAACTATATAGATTGTCTATGTCACTTAAATCAAAACAAATTCTTTACAATTTTGCGTAGTGCTACATATCTAGTTTTGTATGATTACTACTGTTTATTTAATGATATAAAAGAATATAAAACATAATCTTGTTTATATTTGAGTAATGAGATTACCATTTCACTCGGCAACCATCATTTATAGATAGAATGTTTTATCAAAAACTGATCCCCTGTCATTTGAAAGTTATCCACCTGCACACTTTCGTATTCCTCAGGGAAAATATTCAAAATTCCACAGATTAGACAAAGTAAAACAAAATAATGTAATTACCTTTAAATACTTCCCCAAAATATAAGTCATATAATGATTTCGTAAAAAGAAAGTAGGATTCATGGGGCTTTTTAAGTAATTGTTTGATTTTGAAACGATAATGCATGAACCAAAAAGAGTTATCTCTTATTATATACTATATCAATTATATATGTGATAAGAAAATTGATTTGATCTACGAAAACGTTTCTTTTGTTCAAAATCAAATTATATAACTATTCTTTTTAATAAAATTAAATTATCTGAGCCTTTTCAAGTGATACAGGTATGTAAAGGTAACACAATACACAGATTTTATACCTTCAATTCCCCAGCTTTAAAATGCTGTAACTTGATTTATATTGCTTACAAATTTATAAAAGTGGTATTTATGGATATCTAACAAACTGTTCTTTCAAATTAATGCAATGTTTTATACAACAATTATGTAATAAATTTTATTTTAACTCTGTCTACAAAATTTTACAAGAAATTTCAACTTTAAATTGAAATTAGCATCTTCAAGAATACACCGAGAGGTTTTTTTTATTATAAGTTGTTCCTAGAACCATTAGCTACAAAAAGGTGTCTCAGATTTCGGATTGAATTGATAGATTAAATTGTACACCTAATCAAACATTTTCGACTTTTATGTGGTAAGGATGTGTACACTAATTACAGATTTATGAGATATGGAATACCATAGCGATAGTTAGAGACTCCCTTTAGTAACTCCTGCTTTGTTGATAAAGATAACGTTTAAATTTCCTGTATAGCTATAGAGATGATAGAGCTAAATTCATTCTAGTGAACTGACCAAGATTTTGTCATTAATTGCATAATAATTGATTACATAATGATTGCATAATAAAAATAGTGCATATTTAAAAGATTAATCTTTTATCTATCTTACCTCTTATATAAATTTGAATGCAGTCTAAAGAAAGTAACAGCATTTTAAAGGTTAGAGATTGGAAGTAAAAAAAATCTTTGTATTGTGCTACCTTAAATCAACTGTTATCACAGAGATATGTCTCATCTTTTAGTAATTCTGATTTTGCAAAATGTTGAAATTAAAATAGCAATACTTTAACATATTACATAAGTAATGGAAACATTCAAAGTCGATGAACCATAGATATAGGAAGATGTGGTGTGAGTGCCAACGAGACAACCTTCCATCCAAATAACAATTTATAAAAGTAAACCATTATAGTTCAATGTACGGCCTTCAACACGGAGCCTTGGCTCACACCGAACAACAAGCTATAAAGGGCCCTAAAATTATGAATGAGCTACATGGCTAATCAACCTCCATGAGATGTGCCATTGCTAATACAACTATATAACAAATAACATTAACTTATCATAGGTTGTGCCCTATTAACAAACCTAAACTCAAACATTAACTTGAAACTATGTAAAAGTTTTAAATGAACCATGCATAGGGAGTGGGTCAATATAATCAATATGTAAACGATTCTTGCAGATGCCAATTAACTTGCATACCAAATATCATTGACTTTACATAAGCAGTTAATCTTATTGCGAACCCTATGATAGTTTTCCATAGATTCACCTTCAAGTTACCTGCCGATTTAAACTGTTGGCAGTTCTATTGTCCCATCTAACAAATACAACAGGTATTGTTCTCTGTGTAGTTTATTCACTGGGACCTTTAAATTTCTTCCAAGAGAAATACATCACATAATGATTATTTTACCTGAACAAAAATTGAACTGTCAATGATGAAAAAATACTTATACCAATACTAAGTAAGGACTCACAAAACTGCATGTGGTGTTGTATTTATTCAATACCAATAATGTGTTCAATATTAATACTGATTCAACATTAAAAGTTGATTTCTGATCAAATATTCAATATTTGTGTGTGTTTGATAAATAAAAATTTGAATATTATTATTTTTGAATTAAGGTCTTCATAAACATAAGTCTATAAATGAACAACAACAAAAACATGCAAATTCATTGGAAAATACTAAAAAATGTGTCTGAAATAACCTTTTTATTATGAAACCAGATTTTATATTGAACAGATTGAAAATATAATAATGATATATTGAATAAATACAATATTGCATATAGTTTATGTGAGTTTATAGAAGTATTTCAATAAAAAAGAAGATATTTTTTGGTCAGGTAAATTAATCAATGAGTGATATATTTCTCCTAGAAGAAATTTAAAGGTCCCATCAAATAAACTATACAGAGAACAATACCTGTTGTATTTGTTAGATGGGACAATAGAACTTACAAAAGTTTAAATCGACAGATAAATTGCAGGTGAATCTATGGAAAACTTGCATAGGGTTCGCAATAAACTGATTTAATCACAAACGAATACATGTAAACAAAGCAAACGTTTCAAAGTCGATACACCATGAAAGAGGGGTCGGGGACAAATATTCTCTATGGAAATGAGATGTGAAAATGCTTTTACAAGTAAATACCAATTAACATTGGCCTACCACTAAGGGATCCCAATAAACTGATCTAATCACTTACTGATACATGTGAAATAAGCAAAAGTTTATGACTGATGGGATCGTGACAAATAATCTCCATGGCAATAATATGTGCCAATGTTAATGCAACTGCATACCAAATATAATTGACTTTCCACTTGTGGTTCATTATAAACTACATCCAATCACAAACTAATACACTGTTAACGTCGCCACCGCCGCCTACGCCGAAAACACCATACCTTTTTCTCGCTTTTTGACTCTGTTAAGGCTAGACAAAAATGTAAAATCGAACAACAAATATTAAAATAGAATTATATCAAAGGAAAACAATCGCAAATGTTAATACACAATGTGTAGATTTCTTCGTTTAGACGAAGCGTTAATCATGAATAAAACGTTCATCTTGAATTCAAACTCAAGAATAGTTTCTTTCCTTATTATGATTGCTATCTTTTCAGAAGGCAATAAGTTAATTAAATTTTCACGATGACAAAAAACGTATTAAACGGTGTGCATAAGAGAATATCTGAGACGGTTCAAGGCGTCAATGAAACAGCAAACCAACACATCACAAACAATCTGTAACTAGATAACATGATTCTACATACAAAAACATATGTGTCTCCATCGGGACTCGAACCCGGGTACTCTGTGTTAAAAGGCAGCGCGTATACAGACTGAACTAAAGAATTACTGAGAACTTAGCTCAATCGCTTACATACGACTGACTTAGGCCGTGTACACATTGACCTAAACTCGGTGTTGTAAAGTAAACACAATTACGTTCACATTGATAAAACTCAATGTTTGCATGCAGTGTAAATCATGTTTTGTCTACCTGCAGTCGATAGTCGATGTAGGATCCTCAATGCTCTTCAACTTCGTACTTGTTTGGCTGTATACATATTTTGACATGAGCGTCATTGATGAGTCTTATGCAGAAGAAACGCGCGTCTGGCGTACTAAATTATATTTATGGTACCTTTGATAACTATTGCATGCAGTCGATAGTCAAGGTAGGCATTGTGTAGGTTAAGTTTCACTCAATTAGTCATTTAGAACATTCATTTTACCATGTATATTTAAGGAAGAGAAACGATTTTTGAATAAAATTGATATTTATAACAAGTATTAATATGGTTCTTTACAGAAATATTTGTCTAAAGTTGATGTATTAATTTTTTATAAAAGGTAGCTTTATTAACCCTTATCATGACTCAAAGCATCACCATTGCAGAACACATATTTCATTTGAAAATGTCTTCCCGAATCGACTGGACGTACACGGAAATATTTGCCACTGGTCTTTATTCAAATATTCGAGACATCTTTGGTATCTTCAAACTATTCAAAGCATCAAATTGCTTTTATTAAGAAGCAACCACTTAAGTGGGGAAATTTTTTTCGCACGAATGTTTTTATTCAGTTTTGTCCATGCTAGAAATCAAATTATTTTAACACGATAATGGATGCGGAAACTCTGGATTCAGAATAATTCATTTTTATCTGTATTGTACATGTATTACCAGAATAGTTAATTTTTTTTTTTATTAAATTGGGGGTCATTTTTATTCAAGAAATATCCATCCTCTCCCTTTTTTTAAAGTCAAATGGTCGTTCCTAACTGCTAGAACAGTTGTTCAAAAAATTTTCATTCAGTTCTACGTAATAAACACATAAGTGTGAACAAATATTATGTACAGGTAATTAAACATGGTGTATAGATGTGAAAAAAAATCATGTGAACCAGTGTACATTACATTAAACTAATTGTGTAAACATGATGTTTGTGTGAACACGGCCTTAGTGTCTACACATGTTCAAAGGGAGGCAATCTCGTCACAAAATCCTAGTTTGTATCGAGACTCATGCAGAATCTATTACAACATCTACAGTTTACCGTTGAATAAGATTTTAATAACAAATGAATATGTAGCGTGTAAATTTCAAAACAATTAAACAATGTCAAAGATCGGCGTACAGACGTGTTTCAACATCCGTATTTAGTTCAGCAATCAAATACGCTCTGTTATTAAGGATTATAGCATATGATTTGAATCTTTGTTCATAGTCATTTGTAGTTGATGACAGCCGTATCTTTAAAATTTGACCTTGTTAAACGTTGTTAAGCACTTATTTAAATTAATTTTTGAGTATTTATATGTGTGATATACATGAAGCATATTCAGTGTATCGTTTAACACACAACATCTATTCACAACACATTATATCGCGAACGGTTATATGATGTTTATATTTGCAAATCTTAAATGAAAAAAATGGTATCATCATTCTGCATCCAATGTGCATTTCGACATTCAATGTCCCTGCAGTGATACTCGAGATTATTCTAAAAATGAAAACCTATAAACCAAAAAGGACAAACAAGTTTATAAAGCAAAAGCTGCAGCTGTTGTGTTAAACTGGAAACAAAACGAACAAAGCAATGTTTTCCAACCTGCAACAGATCAAGGCCGAAGAATAAACGAATTGACAATGCAAATTAATTAAATGTTTTCGCTAGCTATCTGTATCGTGTATCGGTTTTCTCTCATTTCCTAGGCTTTGAATTGGATAGATATAGAAACGTTCCAAGAGCACAACAATGATGTGAAAAATATAAAGTCCTAGATGACAAATTTCATTTCTTTTTGTATTGCGACATTATTATAGCATTGCGTTCAAATTTTAGTGCTTATGTTAAAGACTGTGTACCATTATTTTAACATCTTGATGTATCTTGTAAACTAAAACAGAGTCTTAACCCACCCCCTTAACGTGTGTGTCATATTGGAGTCTTTATTAAGCAGTCTTTAGAAATGAGAGGGTCAGACATATGCCACACATTTTTATAATTGTGTTTTTTTTCATAAATTCATTAATTGAAGTGTTTCTTACAGCATGTTGAATTGTATTGCATTGTCTTGTATTTGATTGTATAATAATTTTTTGTATTGCTTTGACTCTTATGGGTGCCATTTTGCAATAAAGATTCGGCTATTTGTAATTTTGCTTAGTATAGACAATTTTTTGTCAGATTTACCAAAAAGTAAAATCACAAAAATACTGAACTCAGAGGAAAATCTAATCGGAAAGTCCATAATCACATGGCAAAATCAAATGACAAAGCACAGCAAAAACGAATGGACAAGAACTGTCATATTCCTGACTTGGTACAGGCATTTTCAAATGTAGAAAATGGTGGATTAAACCTGACTTTATAGCGCTAAACCCCTCACTTTGTTGACAGTCTCGTCAAATTCCGTTATATTTACAATGATGCGTGACCTAAACAGACATAATAGATAAAATAGTCAAAATATGGGTACAACAGACATCATTTTTAACAATTTTAAAAGCAAAAGATGCTATTTTTGGAATTATTTATAACCCACCGGTATCAACCAAAGTAACGAATGGAAAATAGCTGTTACATTCATACACACGTTTTTATCCCTAACAAGAAGAAAATGCATGTATACATTCAAAAGTAAAAATAGAGTTTAAACATTGAATGACCAAGAAATGTACAATATTTACACTGCTCTGTCTTCAATAAACAGGTATAATGTATTTGATCGACGGAGTTAAGGGTGCATTTCTTTCAAACGATGCAAACACAGGTCACTCAGTATAACGGTTAATTTTCCCATTGTAATATGTTTCATTCAGGAAGAATATTAATCCTTATGTTAGTTTTAAACATTCAAATAGCTTTCGAATGTAAATTATTGATAAATTTTCAGTTCTATTTCTACATGTACTTAAAACAACACAAGTCCTGTGTTTATTTGATTCTAGACTATTCTAAGGGGCCACAATTGATTTATTATACCGAACTAGCAGTGGAAGGGCCTTTTGAACACGTACTATATTTTTACAAAACAAACACAAGCTAACATTTGAAAATACCTCAGGAAAATACATTTGTGTTCTAGAATTTATCGAGTGCACAACAAAGGTAGAATCTTTTTGTAAAATTTTGATGGCTCTGAAAAGGACCGTTTGTGAGAGATGTCATCGGCTTCTGGCACTCTATTTATTTCCAAAGCCTTATTTCCTCGTCTCTCGATGGGCTGTGAACGTGAACGCTGCCATTTTGTTTATTTACGCCTGTGACGTCATTTTCATGGGAGATAACTCGAGCAAATCTAGACACTCAAAAGGTTATTCGCAGGTGAATAATAGGGTTATTCACCGCTGGTGTAAATTTTAAGGGTTATTCGTCCTCCCTTGTTATTAAATGAAAATGATCTGAATTATTCCATGTCACGTGATAAGGTTTTAATCAAAAGAATTGTTTGTAATATATGTAAGGTATAATAATATTATATATAACAGGGAAATGAATTTTGTAAAAAAAAGAAAAGAAAAAAAAATGTATCCAGCTGATCACCATTAGTAGGTTTATTTGACGTTGTTTTTGAGCTGCGGGGTCTTTCTACAAATAAAGCTTCTGATTAAGTATCGCAAATCTTAATACCCGATGATATCCTCAGTGGCGGATCGAACGCCCCCTTCTGATGACCCAAACCAAATTATTATATCATATTTTTTTACAATTTATGTGATGTCTCCGATTCGAAATTGTAATAATTCATATATCTTAATTCGGAACTTTGAAAATAATTTTCATAGTTATTTCACTTATAGTTTATTAAAACAAATATGTTTAAACTGTAACAGTTATCCATGAAAATATTTTGTTCCGTGGAGGGTTAAAACGGTATTGTGCCCTCTCGATGTCGTCGGGTTAGTTTTATATTTGGTTTACTGTACAGTATCTTGGGTATGTACTCCCACGTCTCCTTTTGTATTTCATACGCATAATCTTGTTGAAATAAAACAACAGATGTATAGTTTGCTAGACAAAATGTCAAACAAAGATTATCTGATGATAGCCGCTACGCTTTTCATCTCTAAATAGACGTCCTTTCTCATATCACGCCGCTCGCATTATCCCCGGCAGAATCCAACATGGACATATGAAGAACATAGTCTACTTGAAACAAAAGGTGAGGCTTTCTGCTTTTGTTATTTATGTTATATAATGCCAGTTGAAAAGAGCATGCCAACCAAATTCAGTTAAAAAGTTTTTTTTTCTTCCAAATCAATTGGTAAATTGTGTAACTTCGTCTTTAGAGGCGCCTTCAAACGTTATTAAGGTATCAATATTAAGATGAACAAATATGTATTAATATGAATCCAAACCACGACGAATTTGTAGACGCTTAACTGAACCATGTCAAACCATACCAATTTCGCTATTCTGCGTTAATTTCTTAAAAACAACAATTTCAATTTAAAACGGTTTACAGTATATACTCAAACATGTTATTTGCTTTTTAATGCCCATTTGAAAAGGACTGACTCAGTCATTTCTTCTAACCATGATCAACTTAGCCAAACTATGACTAAATCACTGTACCAAAAGGCTGCTCTATGGAACGCCAAAATAATTATACAGATTATTTCTTTATGAAATGTTTTACAAGTATCATGTTTTCACAAAAAGGCCCTGAGAAGAACACATTAATTTTGGTCTTTTGAAAAATTTCTCTTAAATTAAATAATTCAATTTTGAACAGCGGTATACTACTGTTGCCTTTATTTAACGAATATTTTATTTAAAGTGGAATAAAACTAAATTGATTTTTCAAAGCTTCTTTTTTTTATCTATTTCTTTTATTTATTATTCTATCGATCTGTGTGTGTGCGGGAGGGATAAAATTTGTTCCAATATTTCGGTATTTTTTTGCAGTTGCGATGACAGCTTCTGGTCAATTGGATAAAACTTACATCAATGATGAGTCGGTCCAATTCCCTTTGTTACCCAGCGTTGTGGGAATAAATAAAAACATCTTCCTCTTTTTAAGTCATTTGAGATTTAAGTTTATTTGTGAAATTGCAGTCTTATATCAAGTATCTGCTTTTCTCAGATCACCAACCTCTGGAAAACTTTCTACTTGAAAAAAAATAATGATGTACTGTCTACTTCTGGAACAACACAATGACACATTACTCCTGGTGACTTACCTAGCGGTGTTGCAGGCGTAGCATCGTTGCATCAAAATGACACGATTCATATCCAAGTGTCCGGTTCGGTCTTTGTTTATGGTGTTTATTCATGTGTTACCATTATTAAAATTAAATAAAATGTCAACTTGACCCGAATCTGTAAAACGCAATAATGTTTATTTCTCTCTGCTACCAGTTCACAAGGGTGACCGGGGAATAGAAATATGGTCAATACTGATCGTTTCATGACTGACAGTAAAACCCTGTCAAATTGGGGAGTCCATTTCGGCTTTGCGGGATGTATGAGGATGCAGCCACATCCAGTCCGATTGGATGTTAGATCCGATTCCTAGTGTATAGAAATAGTGCCGAGTCTTCGATTAGTTTAAAACCCTGACGAAAACTGAATGAGGGACTGTAAGTGGCCTGTATCAAGGAAACTGTTTGTCCCTATCCAATATACCCCCATGTTACAGTTGTAGTCCAAACTTCCATACCTTCATCCCGAACGACCCCTATACCAAGACTTTCCTACAACATTTATTGTTAATTTGTTCTCGTTTTTTACTATAAATGAAATATTTGCAAATGGACGTTCAGGAAACAACATTCAATCAATCATTATGCTACTGTCAATTTCTATGATAATTATATAATAATAAATGATTCCTGAAAAAAATGTCTTGTTTAACATCCCATATCAAATAGTTTCTGCATATTCAGAGAGAGAATAGATTAAAAATAAAAAAAATAAGGTAAGTTCTGCAAGGCAGGTTCTTTTGCCTGTGAAAAGAATGGCGCTCAGAAAACATAGTAAATCCTGTTATACATCCAAACTGATGAAAG
Organism: Mytilus trossulus; assembly: GCF_036588685.1. Classification (NCBI taxonomy): domain Eukaryota; kingdom Metazoa; phylum Mollusca; class Bivalvia; order Mytilida; family Mytilidae; genus Mytilus; species Mytilus trossulus. The sequence goes on along the minus strand of NC_086380.1, from coordinate 37,608,458 downwards.
ATCGATAATTACAACAAGCTAAGTTTTTCATATTATATCAGAACAAATGTACCCTTTGAATTATATTTTTTTGTGAATTGTGAAAACAGGTTCTACAAACTTGCTAGCATGATAATCATCTTTGATGTTGCTATCGTCGTCCTCATGTATATCCTCCTCAAAGTATTGTTCCTTTATGTTAGGCGGATATATAGACAATAACTGTTTAGTGTCTTTAAATATCAGCTGTATTTGTACGAGGCTTGGAAATAAGGTGTATGCGAGCTTTTAGCGAGCTATTACACCTGTTTCGAGCCGAGTACAAATACAGCTGATATTTAAAGACACTAAACAGTTATTGTCTTTATCTTGCAATTAATTCTGTATATTGTTTGTGTTTTGAAAGACACAAAAACTAACATATTTAGCATTTATTTTCGAGTTGTAATCCCGTGAGGCCCGCGTAGTAATATCAAAATCACACATTACGCTGAAAACGCAAAAAAGGAATCTCGAATGGTCAACAATAATACATCGCATAAGGTGAATAATTATCTATTTTAACATAACAACTCATTTCAACAGTAAAAACAAATAACAAAACATTGTTCCCCCCAAGGGTGACTGGGGAATAGAAATATGGTCACTTGGTCTTCTCCCGACCGGCAGTAAAACGCTTGCCGAAGTGGGGCGTCCGTTTGGCTGTGCGGGATGTATCAAGTTCGCAGTCACGTCCGGTCAGAAGGGGGACGTTAAATCCGATGCCTCGTGTAAGGAGAGTGCCACGCTCTTTGCACGTTAAGAACCCTTGCGACAACTCTTTGAGGGGTCCGTAGGTGGCCTGTTGCAAGGCAAAATTTCTGTCCCTATCCAATATACCCCCATTTTCCAGTGGCAGTCCAAATTTCCCCGACCATCATCCTAGATGGCCTCTATTACAACAACCTACCTATTGTATTTATTGTTAACTTGTTCTCGTCCTGAATATGCATGAAATATTTGCCACTGGACGTTAAGCAACCAACAATCAATCAATCAATCAAAACATTGTCAAATTTGAAACAGAAGTGTATGAGTTGTTGTCCTACGCTTCAAACTTGACATTCACTAAACATGCATGCTGAAATTGACATGGTTGATTTTGTAACACAATCATACACATTCAAGTTTTGAAATCGACAATTGTCATCGTCATTGGACTGCGACTGGAATACAATTCTGAGGTCACACAGGTTCAAACAGTACTTAGTCCATCAGTGGGCGGAGCTTCAAAGCGATATCTGTATAGTATTCAGATACAGCATAGCGATATCTGTAGGGCTGTATCTGTATAGTAGGACACCCAATTGCAGGATAAACTTGTTTTGCTATAGTCTATAAAATAATTGTACGAATTATGAAAGACACCGTCCCCAATATCATATTTGAAGGTTCAGTGAACCGTCAAATCGGGACTAAAATCATAGTTCAGTATATAACTTCACCGCATAATTTACATTTATACTAATTTCTATAAGTAAAAGATTTAAATTGGCGAAAACATCATGATCAACTATCTTGACCAAACACTTTAAACTTATTCGGATACACAAATAAAATCATCATGCTCCTTGAGCTCCTTTCCATTGTAGACGGCTGGCAACAAGTATGACGTGTCGTCTAGAGTTATCAAACCATTTTTCAGTCCCGCTACCTTCTTATCTGTAGCAAAGGTGTAAATTAATATACGGTTGTTTTTTTTGGTTTCTGTTTCATAGATGCCATATGTCCTACTTCCTTCACGTCGATCTATGAGACAGCAACCTTATTACTCAAAAACCATTTAAACTTCAAATAGTAACATTTTTTGTTTTCGACAATATTGACAGGTCTATAGGCAATATGTCAAGTTCTAATTAACCAAAGCTCTAGAAAAGCATTTAACAAATTGAACACGGAATTCTTCATATAGAGCAAAAGAAAATCATTTAGACAAGTTTAATCGTTAACGAGGTTCGTGATTTTGGACACGCACACGAAACATGTAAAGGGAATATACAAGTTTTTTGTGGGAATTCATTTTTTTTCTTTTAATTTGATCAATGAACTGACAAAAAAAACATTAGTCCGGCCGATCGGTGAAAAAATTGCTCAAATAATGAGGAAAGCACCAATTTCTACATGATGGTACATTTTTGTTTACTGAGTAATATCAGCTATGGACCAACTCTTAAAATTCAATATGGCGGCTTATTTCAAGATGGCTGCCGTATGTCCTAAAATATTTTCCAGTATTGCACAAACCACAGTGAATTTGATGCTGGAAGCACAAAAATCAACATATTTGAATGACTTGGTGGACTTAGCAAGATTTTGTTTTGATCCATCTTTGATATGCAAAATGGCGGCTATTTTCAAAATGGCCGCCTTTAAAAAATAAGCAAATATTCATTTTATTGAGAATTGACCTGAATATAAGCATTTTATTGATGTATAGTGTCATGTAGTATCTGTCTCAGTTCTGTCCTTTTTGATTTTGTCTTGCTAGTCGTTTCATACACAAAGTAGTAGCTTTCATAAAAAGCTGAGGTAGCAGCTTTCATTAAAAGCTGCACTATTTGTTGTCTGGGGTCACACATAAAAGCTGTGATTTGGGATTTATCTGCCTTATTTCTTGGGTCGCAATATCTTGCAATTTGATATATTAAACTATGAATTGAGAATCATGAAAACACATATCAGTGAAATGGCAGGAGTTGAGGACAACAAGGACAAGAAAATTGAAATGGCAAAAACCGAATCACTTGGGGATATGGAGAAACCCACAGCTGAAGACGCTTAAACTGAGGACAGCTCAGAAATTACTATCAAACAATTGTACTAAGAATTTTAAGCAGATAGAAAATCTAATGCTCAAAGAAAAGCTTAGATTTACCGCAATATAAAACAGAGCGAAGCGCGAATTGATCAAATATGTGTTGGTCTTATTACGTTTCAAGCTGAACAGAAAGAGGTAATGAATATTAATAACGAACAGATCAGAGCAATATCTCAGCAACTTCAGCAGTCTGAAGACAGGATAGACCACAAGGCTAGTAATAATTACTTGGCGGAATTGATGGTCAGACCAAGAAGACATTGAATGTTGTGGTGAGACGAATGGACAAGCTGTCAACAACTGTGGAAGGAGACACAGTTCAATTTGAAAGTGCATTTGAACAGCAGGGTACCTTCCAACAACTGACATCTGTTATAAATGAATTAGTGGATAATCGAAATAAAGAAGTTAAAATTCCTGAACACATCATCTAAATCAAATTTTGACCTTAGCCAGTACAACGCAAGTTTACCAAAAGTACACAACAAAAATCCATGACTTGAGTCTTTCCCCAATTGTAGTTCGCATAAACCATCAACAGCGAAAACTCTGTTAAAGGTGTCTTCACCTTAAGTCAAAAGTCCTATGTCAGGGCCTTTGGCCCTGCATGAGACAGTTCAAATTATTCAACAACAATCTTCATTTAAGAACGTACTATAAACCACAAGTCCTAATCAAGGATACCAGCAAAAGGCTTATGTATCTTCTTACGCACATTTACCATCTACTATCAGTCAATAATATTTGGTTCAGAGCAGCACACCATTACAGAAACAATTGACTGCAAGTGGATTATATCAAGTTTCTCAAATGCTGAATACAGTGTCTACTTACGGTATCATCCCCGTCGAGTCAATGGCAAATTCCACATTTATTACTCCAATTATGCCAACCTCGTCAGCTTCTGAAACTCTAACAGGCTTTCCATAACAGCAAACTGACTCCACTGACCGATTCAGGAAAGGGCAGAAGAAACCAAAATAGTGTGGCAACACCTCTCCTTAGACTCCTCATTGGAGAGAGAATATACCCGATGGCAACAAAATCTTGGTGAAAGAGACCGGAGCCGAAGCTCGCAGCTCCCAAAAATGCAAAAACTCAATTGAAGAGAAACCATGATTTGATAGGCGTTCATTTACCAATTTGAACGAACTGCCGGTAATGACAATGGGAAAACAGGAACAATGTGTGTAGGCCCCAGATTGTCAGGCCATTTTTTGCTATGAGTACGCTCAGAAGGTAAACACCGATGAAAATTCCAAGGCCTTAAAAACATTCATTTGGAGCAGCGCTTCAGCAAGAAAGACGATCAAACCAGATTGGAACCGAAGCATTCCGTCGAGGATGTAAAGACAAAGATTCTTCAAGGCATGTAATAGAGAGGAACCCAGAAACATTCAACAAGGCGTTGAATCAATTGAAAATCTCAATAGCAAACCAGATGGCGATATATGGATAAAAAAATGCCAATTATGACCATCGACAAGTCTACTTTGCTGATTGCGCAGTATCACCGACCGAAAAAGAAAATATGAGCAGTCCTTTGGATAATGAAGTGCCTAAACTCACTTAAATTGTCACAAAACTAGCCTTTTTTATCCTTTCAACTAATCAGCATAACCGTGTATTGGCCGATCAATATAACCTCGGTTCTTCTGATCAAATAATCATGGAAGATCACCAGTTCAATGGAAGATCGATCACCTGATCAATATACACGTGGAAGATTTGAGCAATACAATCGTGGTAGATCGCCAGATAGAAATACACCCAAGCTTAATTCCTATCGGTTAGCAACACCCCCACTAAGCTAGAGATCATATAGTCCCTAAAGACAACGGTTAGCATCTCCACGGACAAACTCCAAAAATCCCGGTAATTTCAGACAACGGTCACCTTCACCAGGATACGGAGCAAATCAAAGTGCAACTCCAACAATGGAGTCTTTAAACAGCAAAGGGTCGGGCTAGTAGGCCAACGCACGATTCCAAAGTCTATTTGCCATGAAACATCACCTTATCACAAAATCGAACAGAGGCCCACGACCTCGTCCTATATTGTCATCAGACGAACCATTTGAAAGAGCTTAACAGTACGAGGTACTTTACATGACCAGAGTGTGAGCATGATTGTGGACACTGCCGCAATGATAACATTAGTAAATGAGAAATTGATTCCGGCAGAAAATGGAGATTTGGAGAACGTAACGCTACGTGGTTTGGGTTAACAGCTTGTTATTGGGAAGTTTATAAAGAACGACTCTCGAAATTAATAGAGTAAACATACAACGGGATGTGTGCAAAGAGCCATTGACATATGATGTTACACTTAGGCTAAATATTTTGGACACAACACTGAGCGCAGTGATAAACCTGAGTACTCCCACAATTACCATCAACAATAAAGTGATAAATGCGGCATTTGTTAACAGTCGAAACGAGATTTCAACCCAGCAAGTTTGCATGAAACGAACCATCACAGTTCCGCCAAACTGAAAAATGACTGTTACCATAACTAATAAAAGTGCTGACCTGAAGTGCATTTTAGGACCATGCTCGCTTAATAGTTGCGAACTGGTTTCGCACGTAGTTGGAAAAGGAAATATTTGCCCCTTAACCATTTTAAATGATGGCAATCGTCTATTCCGCCTGAAGAAAGGTAAACCTATTGATTACATAGAATAATTGGACGATGTAGTGGGTACGGCAGATGCAAACGCGATAAGTGACGTATGACGCGTGATTGAAGAGACACGAGACAAGGTGCCCTCGGCACTGCCTCAAAGTTCAGATGAGGTACCTACTATTCCACCACATTTAACCAACCTTTATTAACGTTCAATCGACTCGTTCCATACTATTTCATTCCAACCATCAAAACTGAAAGCGTTTAAAGAACAATTACAATAACATGTAACATATTGATTAACATTCTGAATTTCACTATTTGTTTTTGTATATGCAGCCATATTTGCAAATGTATGTGTTCTAAAAATAACCAAATTATTTTTTTATATTTTAAAATTAATTGATAACAAATTCAAGAACATGAAGTCCATTTTTAAAGAATCATTACTTTAATTTCCGAAATTATATAGAATTCCTTTAGAACAATCTTGATATTTTTACCGTTTTTCGGCCATCTTGAAAATGACAGCCATATTGGATTTTTCAGAGTGGGTCCATAGCAGAAATCAAAGGGTATATAACCAAGAACTACTATGCAAAGTTTCATGCTTTTCTCATCAAGTGAGCAATTCTGCTCTATATCTGCACCAATCGGCCGGACTATTAAAAAATATACAAAACATGTCAGTTCAGGGAAACCAAGCTCACAGTAAATGATTTACTATTACATGTAAAAGCGGGGCGACAGATACAAAAGGGTCAATCAAACTCATAGATCGACATTAAACTGACAACGTCATGGCTAAAAATGATTTGTGAAACGGCTATTCCATAACGGTCAACCAACTCAAATCATGGCTTCCTTCACTCTAATATCGATAGTTGTACTTCACAGAAGATTTTATACAACAGCGCCATCAATACTATAGAGAGATATTTTCTTTTTCAAATTGTACAGAATATCAATAAGGAAAAACAAAAGAATTTTTTTTTCCAAAATAAAAACAAGAAATAAATTAAAAACCAATTGTTCATAGAACAATTGAAGGTCTTTTCACCAAAAACAATGTATTCTAAAATGAAAGTTGTAAAATTAAGTTTAAAATGTCATTTAAATCGTCAAATGATAGCTTATTGTACGCTGATTCCAAAAATATATGGTTTCTATACAAAAATAAATAAATAAGGGAGATAATTTGTTACTTCCGGTTTGAAAAATGTTACTTCTGATAATATTTGAATATTTACTTGACACTGATTTAAAAAATCTCTGGTTATATATACTTTTATATAATTAAGCACCAAAAAAAATAGCTACTTCCGGTTTACACAAGGTCACTTCCGGTTGATATTTTCAAGGTTAAATGGTTTGATACCTTTTGCCAAAAGTCTCATGGCTTTATCATGTATATATATGAGGTAAAAGCAGAGATCAAAATCTTGAACGTCAAATTAAGCTATGACCTTGAGATCCATTTCAAGTTCATAAACCAAGGACCTCAAAACAAAAGACCATAGGTCTTAATTATATTTGGTTAATGAGTTATATCACCATACGCGTATTTTTAAATACAAGAGGGGAGAAAACTCCCTTTTACGTTCAACATACCCTTGCAATCAAAATGCCCGTGTTACGACATGTCGCAACTAACAATTTAGTAAAAATAATTTGTTGATATCTTATACGGTTTTTGGGAATAAGTGAAAATAAGCCAAATTCAAAAATTAGAATATGACCTTGACCTTTGACCTTAACCTAATTTTCATTTTTTTTGGACCAAGGACCTCAAATCAAAAGATCCTAGGTCTTTATCACTAATGGTTTACAAGATAAAAATGCAAATCACTTATATCAAATGCATAAGGGGAAATAACTCTCATATTGAGCGTTCATATTGCTTCGGTCAAAATAGGACAAATCATACGAAGGATATAACGAGCAATTTTATAAAATTCATTTGCAGTAATCTTTTACGGTTGCGAAGGAGTAGTGGACACAAGGAAAACAGTGTTTGGGGAGATAACTCCTACAAAGAAAAGAATTCGGTTATGCAGGGTAAATTTCAAAAGTGCATAAACTGTTCGATATCATATACTAAATATCTAAGCGACATATTGCAAAACAAATATTTATCGCAAGAACAAAATTAGGCGGAAGAAAAAAATAAAAATAATCAGAAGAAAAACAATAGGTTTTTCCACAGAAAAGTGGAAAGACCTAATAAATAGCGAAATATTGTACCGATTCTAAAATGTAAGACTCCGTGATTGAGCAAAAAAACAACAACGTACTATCATCTTTGTCTATCAATCCAAACTACTAAATATGAAATTCGAAATGAAGTTTAATTGATTTCTTGGCCCAAACTGACCACAGTGAGACATCCACGCTATAAGAGCATACATGCACCCTTAAAAATGAATGTATATGCCTTATCCATAAGAAGTATATTTGTTGTAATGGATAAATGGAGCATCCCATAACAAGCTTGTCAATTTTCACATTTTAAAAATTGAGGCTAATAAAAACTAAATAATAGTAAAAAAAAATATAGTCTAGAAATGGGAAAACGCAGTGTTATAAATCACAGTTGATGACCAAACTCGGAACAGACCCGTCGGAATTCAATTTAATTGACAAATTAAACAGCACTTTTCTTTTACTTATCTTAATGATATTTTTTCGTTAGAAAATCAAGAATTGTCGAAATTTACACACATGTACCTTAATAAATAAAATAAAACACAAAAAGTGTCCTACTAGAAATTCTAAACAAACAATTTTGACAGAGGGGATGATTTGTCTTTCCTTATTATAAGTTTTCTTCTTTTAGACAGTGCTGTTCCTCTAGAGCTGGCACCACCTTACGATGTTCATTTTTTGCCAACATTTTCGTTATGCCCGTGTCTGTAGGAACTTACTGGAATTCCATGAGCGTAATCTATCATGTATTACTGGTAAATCATTCAGTCAGGAAATTCGTTACCACATATTATTTAAAGGTTTTCTAAATTCTTCTGATACATATATTTGGTTTGCAAGATGTATCAGAAAACGTATTTCAAACTGAATAAGCGATCCTAAAATTAACGGTGATGTCGATAATCGAGCCCTGAAATTTGTATACAATCCGAGTAAATATTCAAGCTTTTAAATATACGTATTCTAAATCAACTACAATCTATCAATCCCTATACTTTGGTAATGCACAAGGTCATTTTTCTTTTAATGACTCTCTCACCCCATATGAAATTTACTGATCCCATTTATATCGTATAAGGGCGCTAGCACACTACATGTATGCATTAAGTTACTAACTAACATTTACTGCAAACAAATATAACAGCATTTTTATTTTATTTTTTTATAATTTTTAAAACTCCTCTATTTCCATCAGTTGCTTGTTACATTGTCTTCAACAATTAAGTCCAAGCTCCTTGTGAAGAATACATATAAATTTCAATTCTAGTATATCAATAAATAAAACATCAATCTAATAAATGTTTCTTACCATTAACTAAAAATGTATCTTTTTTTAACTTCTTTGAATAATACATTCGTTTTGTAAATTCCCTAATGAATAGACAAAAAACATCAAGTCTCTTCATTTTCTGATCAGATACACAGTAGGATTTATTAATTGAAAACCCAATAATAGTAATAAGATAGTTAAAGCCAAAGTAATATTTATCAGATAGTTAATAGCCAAAAACAATATCATTCAATGTGAAATCTTTTTCTATATTTACTTTTTGCAATAAATTATGAATTTTTCTCCAAAAATCGTGTAAAAAAGAACATGACATGAAATAATGTTCATAATCTTCTTCATGAAAGCATTTGTTACATAAATCATTGTCTGTTACCTTCCATCTAGATAATAACTTTTCAGTAGGTAAAATGCTTTATAAAAGTTTCCATCGGTACATCTTCAATTTATTTTCTAGACATTGTAACCAATCTTTTGGAATTGCGTTTTTAGGGATGTCAACTCAGCTATCCAGTTGCATTTATTTTCAATTTTTTTGCAAAATTACATCTTGTGAAATTTCCCAATTATCATTTAAAATATCATTTATATAAATCAAATTACCTCTTATACAATTTAAAAAAAAAGACATTTGTTATTAAATTTAATATATTTATTCCCCCAAATAATTTGTTTTCTAATTTCGTAAAAGGTTTTTGATATATCTGTCTGTCCTTCTCCTAATTTCATCCAGCTTTTTAATACATTTTTATAAAATTATAAAATTTTGGAATATTATACGTAAGCGTATTAGCGCCACACTTTTTTTTTTTTATTATTTTTCTTCCTATGTTTGCGTTATAACGCAAAAGGTTTGCAAACGTTATAACGCTAAACGCAAACCTTTGCGTTATAACGTTTGCAAACCTTTTGCGTTATAACGCAAACCTTTGCATTGGAACGCAAACATTTGCGATATAACGCAAACCTTTGCGTTGTAACGCAAACCTTTGCGTTAAACGCAAACATTTGCGTTTAACGCAAACCTTTGCGTTATAACGTTTGCAAACCTTTTGCGTTATAACGCAAACCTTTGCGTTGTTACGCAAACATTTGCGATATAACGCAAACCTTTGCGTTGTAACGCAAACCTTTGCGTTATAACGCAAACATTTCTTTTATCTTATTTCTTATTTAAGATTCAAAGGAAACAGTAGTTATTAATTACGGAAGCGTATATTACCCTCGTTTTAATACTTATAATCCAAGATGGCGATATAACTTTTAGCGAGAAAATGCTTTATTTCTCATTACTGCGATTTATTTTTTTCGACAAAATGCCTAACAAGGCATTTAGGCGCTTTGTTTTTTATCGCCTTAAAAATAAATCGTCTTAAATAACGCGACATAATTTCAAAACGAGAAAAAAAAATACGATTAATTTATAAGTCAATAAAAATATCATGCAATAATAATAAATTGCCTTTTTTTTCTTATTACTGCGATTTATTTTTTTCGACAAAATGCCTAACAAGGCATTTAGCCGATTTGTTTTTTATCGCCATAAAAATAAATCGTTTTAAATAACGCGACAAATTATCAAAACGAGAAAACATTTTAAGATTAATTCATAAGTCAATAAAAATATCATGCAATAATAATAAATTGCCTTTTTTTCTTCGATATATTGTTCATGGTTGAAGGCCGTACGGTGACCTATAGTTGTTAATTTCTGTGTCATTTGGTCTCTTGTGAAGAGTTGTCTCATTGGAAATTACACCAAAATCTTCTTTTTTTATAATTATTCTGAAATTAACCTTCATTTCAAAATGAAATGTAACATTCATGATGTCATGACCTTCCACATGAATGTATATGTAGGCTATTGGCTTCCACAATAAAGTGCACAGATAAATAAAAGAAAGAACCTGATAGAAATTGTACTTTCATGATCCGAGCAAAAAAAATGTAATAAGAAGTATTGAATGCTTTTTTTAGTAGTTCTATAGAGTTGTAAAAGCGTTGACCGTGCGCACATTTTTATAGAAGGAAGCGTGCTTCATACAAAATATACGCATTTTACAATCCAATGCGTTTACAAATAGAAGCATTCAATCGTTAAGTATATTTATGGAAAGAGCATCGTCCATAGATTTCCAATAGTTATACACGTGTATAATAGTTACGCTGAAAGGTGCCCACAGGTCACCTCTGAAAAAGTGCTATTTGCGTAGTAATATTAAGGTTCTAAAAATAGAATTCTGCCGTAAGGTGACCAGAGGTAACCGATGTCAATATCGGTGTATTAGCAAGGGCAATGTAAAAAATAATCGGTGTTTGGAGATAACAGATAACCAGTCAATGTCTGTATATCCCTTTAAACGATAACCATTTTATCATACGAGAAAGGTATAACCAAATGATGTTTCAAAGTATTGATTACAAAGCGTCAACTAACACATACAGACTATGGTTAACTCTGGCCACCTTACACAGCTATATATTTATTTTCTTTAATTTCATCATATAAACAGCAAATTATTTTAAAACAACCATTTAACTTAACAATAAAGGGGGGACTGGCAACATCTGGGCATCTGACACAGAAACAGACGATATATTGTTATGTCTGGTCTTATATCAAAACATCTTATCAAAATCTGGTTAAGTGATACATATATAAAATAAGATAAACCCTGGTTACTCAATACAAATATATACTTAGGTTACCTGTGGTCACCTTACACAGATATAAACTTGGGTTTCCTTTTGTCACCTTGGGAAGCTACCATTTGATTTTCAGGGCGGTGGGGCCGTGGGGTGGGTTTGGGTGTGCTAGGATGAAACATTTTGTCCTGCATTTGTTTAGTTGCTATCTTCTTTTCTTCTTGTCCTGCCTTTTTTATTTAAACTATAATGGTCCTGCCTTTTTAATAAGTTAAACCTTTTTTACTTAGTTGCTCATCCTGCCTTTTTTTAACTCAAAAATCATGTCCCGACTTTTTTCAAATTTCATCCGAACCTACCGCCACCTAAAAATCTATTGGTCTCTCACTGAAACAGAAATAGACTGGGGGGTTGTCTTTGGTCACCTTACACAGTTTTAGATATAGACTTGTGGTGTATCCGGCCACATTACCCAGATATAGACATTAGTTTCCATGTGGTAACCTTTCATGTATATCGACTTGGTTGACCTCTGGTCACCTAACACATATATAGACGGGTTACATCTGGTAACCTTACACTGGGTGTGTTTGGATATAAACCTGAGGCGGCCTATGGTTACCCATAGGTACCTATGGTTTGATATTTTGTGTATAAAATATCAAACCATAGGTACCTATGGGTAACCATAGGCCGTCTCAGGCGTATATCCAAACACACCCACTGATATAGAATGGGGTTGCATATGATCACCTTACACAGATCTAGATATAGACACAGATATACACTAGGGTTACCTCTGGTCACCGTTTATGGATATAAACTGGGGTTACCTCTGGTCACCTAACATATATATATAGACTGGGTACCTCTGGTCACCTTACACAGATTAGACTATATTTACACCTAACACAAGTATAGACTTGGATTAACTCTGGTCACCTTACACAGATCTAGATATAGAATCAGATATATACAAGGGTTACCTCTGATCACCTTTAACATATATATACTTAGTTAGCCCTGGTCACCTTACATGTATATCGACTATGGTTACATCAGGTAACCTTACACAAGTATAGACTTGGGTTACCTCTGGTCACCTAACACAAGTATAGACTTTGGTCACCTCTGGTCACCTTACACAGATCTAGTTAAAGAATCAGATATATACTAGGTTAACCTCTGGTCACGGTTCATAGAAATAGACTGTGGTAACCTCTGGTCACCTTACACATATATAGACTTGGTTACCTCTGGTCAAGATACACATATAAAGACCTGGTTACCTCTTGTCACCTAACACGTATCTAGATAAAGACACAAGTATAGACTTGGCTTCAATCTGGTCACATTACACCGATATAGACCTTGATTACTTGTGGTCTCCTTATTTGTATATAGATTTGGGTGACCAATGGTCATCTAACATATATATAGAAGGATTACCTCTCCCACCTTACACTTATTTAGACTTGGGTGACCTCTGGTCACCTTACACAGGGTGTGTTTGGATATAAACCTGAGGCGGCCTATGGTTACTCATATATACCTATGGTTTGATATTTTGTGTATAAAATATCAAACCATAGGTACCAATGGGTAACCATAGGCCGCCTCAGGCGTATATCCAAACACACCCACAGATTTAAATATCGTTCATAGATATAGACTGTGGTTACCTCTGGTCACCTTACATATATATATAGACTTGGGGTGTGTTTGGATATACGCCTGAGGCGGCCTATGGTTACCCATAGGTACCTATGGTTGGATATTTTATACACAGGGTGTGTTTGGATATACACCTGAGGCGGCCTATGGTTACCCATAGGTACCTATGGTTTGATATTTTGTGTATAAAATATCAAACTAAAGGTACTTATTGGTAACCATAGGCCGCCTCAGGTGTATATCCAAACACACCCATAAAGGCCATAGGCCGCCTCAGGTGTATATCCAAACACACCCTTGGTTACCTCTGGCCACCTTACACATTTCTAGATATAGACTTGAGGTGTATCCGGTCACATTACAGAGATATTGACATAAGTTACCTATCGCAACCTTACATGTATATAGACTGGTTACATCTGGTCACCTTACACTGATATAGAATGGGGTTGCCTATGGTCACCTTACATAGATCTCGATACAGACACAGATAAATACTAGGTAACGTCTAGTCACCGTTCATATGTACCTTACACATATATAAACTGAGTGACCTCTGGTCATCTTGGTACGCTGACTAGAGGTAACCCAAGACTATATTTGTGTTAGGTGACCACAGGTCACCAAAGACTGATATATGTGTACGGTGAGCAAAGGTCACTCAAGACTATATATGTGTAAGATGACCACAGGTCATCTAAGACTGATATATGTGTATGGTGACAAGAGATAACCCAAGTCTATATATGTGTACGGTGACAAGAGGTAACCCAAGACTATATATATTTGTAAGGTGACCAGAGGTAAAGCAAGACTATATATGTGTTTTGTGACCAGAGATAACCCAGGACTATCTATGTGTAAGGTTACAGAGATAACCCAAGTCTATATTACTGTAAGGTGACCAGATGTTACCCATGTCTATATCTGTGTGCAGTAAACAGAGGTAACTCAAGACTATATCTCTGTGAGGTGTTATCATGTGTTTATCTGTGTAAGGTGACCAAACGTAACCCATGTCTTTTATCAGTGTAAGGTGACCAGATGTTACCATGAGTATATCTGTGTACGGTGATTAGAGATAACCCAGGTATATATCTGTATAATTTGACGAGAGGTATCCCCAAACTATAGCTGTGTTAGATGACCAGATTTAACTAAAGTCTATATATGTGTATTACCAAAGTATATATATATATAAATAGGTTTGAACGTTGTTTTCAATTTAGACTTGTTTATATTTTTTCGTTTGGGCTTGTATTATATTTGCCTTCGGGTTTATATGATCCGTTCATCCTATTTTGACTCTTTCAAAATTCAAGAGTCTATCCTAAATTGAGGTAAGTTTTATGGCCTTCCAAATACCGTTTCGATTCCTAACATTACTGAAGAGACATCAATTGTCGAAATCCGGATATGGTGTACAAATTTTTGCACCTTATGTTTGCGGTATACCATCTTTTCCGCAAGTTTGTTGTTTTCTGTTTGATAATAAATTAATAATAAGATCCATTTTGTAACACCTGGTGATCCGTTTATTTGGAAATCGCCAATGGCAGTCAGCAGAGTTTAAGAACATCAGTTGTTCGACCTGCTAGTCAAATGCGTTTTGTTAAAATATTCTTTCTCACTTTTTTGGTCTTTTGGAAAATGTTGTTTGTGCTGTATTTAGACCCCTCTACCAAGAAATTGTTTTACATGCACACGTATAAAAATTGCGGTTTTTATCCAACGCAATCATAGGTTTGAACGTTGTTTTCAATTTAGACTTGTTTATATATATATATATATATGTGTATAAGGTGACCAGATGTAACCCAATGCAATTGTAAGCGGATAGCAGATTTCAAAGTTTTCTAATTTTTACATTTTTTTCTTTGCAGTTTGAAACAATGATAACAATGTTTTTTAAAATGTTTTATGCACGAATATTGCAAAAAGATCACTTTTATTCTGTTTACCCTGTATCAACTATATGTAACGTTCGTGAAATAATGTACTTTTTTTCGCTTAGATATACATTTTCAACCGTTTCTGTTGGATGACCTAGCGTAACTATTATTCTTATGCATAGTTATAATGGTGAAATGTAATCTCTTTTTGGTGATACTATGGCAACAATCTACATCTATTTAATACAAAATATTGCAAAAAGGGGATGAAAAAGTCTCCAAAGTGTGGTTCAAAGTTGAATTTCAATCCATTATTTAGTGATACCTTTCCTGAAACTATAGACATTTATTTATAGACGTGTAAAAAAACTATACCTTTTTCCCCGCTTTTACATAAAATTGAATTGAAAAGATCGAGGGTCAAATTTTTGTTGAAAAATACTACAGTAATTTCCGGACCTATGGGCGGTACGGATGTGAAAATCAAAATAGCATATAAAACATGCTAAAACATTCTAGACATATAAACCTACTGTCAGTTACTGTGAGTACTCTCAGATCTTTACTAATGGCCTTCTTGTTTTTGGGATGTATAAGTGCCCAGCCACTATCACTCTTTTTTTGTTTTTTCTATGTGTATCCATCTGACGAGTTAAGCCTTTGTCAACTGATTTTTATTTGTACTGTTACACCACTGTCCCAGGTTCGGGAGAGGGTTTGGATCCCGCTAACATATTTAACGCCGCCACATTATGTATGTATGTTCCTGTCTTAAGTCAGGAGCCTGTAATTCAGTGGTTGTCGTTGGTTGCTGTGTTACATATATGTTTCTTGTACATTTATTTGTAGGTCGTTAGTTTTCTCGTTTGAATTTTTTACATTTGTCATTCCAGGACCGTTTATAGCTGACTATGATGTATGGGATTTGCTCATTGTTGAAGGCCGTACGGTGACAAATAGTTGTTAATTTCTGTGTCATTTGGTCTCTTGTGAAGAGTTGTCTCATTGGCAATTACACCATATATTCTTTTTTATATTGGAAGGCTATATTATTCTTCAACTATCTAAATTCAATTTTATTGTACAAAATCTTTTATGCTTACACATGGCCAAAATGCGAAACTAATCTTCTAACTGTGTATTGTTACCTTCACTGTTTAGTTAATTTTTGATAATGGCCATTTGACGTGGCTCGGTACTTATACATCCCGTCATATAGTGTTGTTGTGCTTTGGTGAAATTTGTATGCTTGTCTTTTTTGCTGGTGTGCTGTGTCTGTATGTCTTTTCCCGCTTCTTTGATGACATAGTTGTTTGTTTTTATAGTGATTAAGATTATAACACAATAATGACTGCTGTACCCCTATTTTGGACATTTTTTTCTTTTATCTCTGTTTGTTTTGATCACACATCGTTATCAATATAATGTAATTTCATGCGACTGTCATACAAGTGGGAGGTTAAGCAAGCTATAAAACCAGGTTTAGTTCACACCATTTTCTACATAAGAAAATGCCTGTACCAATTCAGGAATATGACAGGTGGTATCCATTCATTTAATGTGTTTTAGCTTATTATTTTGCTATTTGATTAGGGACTTTCCGATTTGAATTTTACTCTTAATTACACCTTATGTAAGAATCCCTGGGTATTGATTGTTTTTTGGACAATTGAAAAGTCTATGGTTTTGCAGGGGAAAACCCAAAAATTATTTTGAGCAAAAACAAAATAGGAGGTGCTCAATAGCATTACATCATGAAGAATCTGAGAAAGTTTTATCAAATAATATTAAGTGGTTCAGGAGAAGTTGCGGATACAACATTGGTACCCTCATTTTTAGGCAATGGCAAAGTCCATGTTTTTTAAATAGAAATCCCAAAAATTATATTGAACTAAAACGAAATAAGAAAAAGAGTGGCAAAAGATACCAAAGGGACGTTGAATCTCATAATTAATTAAAAAAAAAAAAAAAACTGACAAAGCCATGGTTAAAAAAGAAGCAGACACAGACAAACAGACAAACAACACTTAACACAACATAGAAAAATAAAGATTGAGACACACGAACCCCACCAAAAACTGGGGGTGATCTCAGGTGCTCCGGAAGGATAAGCAGATCCAATAAGAGGTGCACAATGGTTCAAGTCTACGAAGTCTCATTCATGTTTTTTTTAACCATTTCATTGTCTTCTCTTCTCTTGGTATACAGTTTCAGCGTCATTTGATATTGAAGATTACGTCAACATTAATATATTACCTTTACAATAGCTTCACTGAGGAGTTACATTTCAGCGGAGGAAATGTATTTATATGTATCTTTGTGAATCTTTGGGATCACGACAGATCAACCAATCAGCTGAATTTCAAGTATTGGAATTGTGTATTTTTAACGCTGTTTTTGCATACTTAATAGGATAAAAATGTAATGCTGTTAGTATATATAAAACAGGCAATAACTCTCGTTACTCCTGGGAAAATTGCCGGGATTTTGCAACCTAAATGGGTAATTTAAAATTAATATTTTTGTTTCGTCGAACTTTTACCTTACGTTCATGGTTCATATGCCAATGTTGGATTTCTTTGAATTGGTCTGTTTTTCAGATACTTTAGGATAGTCAAACTATGTATGGCGTATTTAATAATTGTAGGGTGTACCAATCTGTCCGGCATGTGTCATTTTACCTTGACATCATTTCATGGTTCATTTTTTTCTATGAGGTTTGTTTCTGAGAAAATTTTAGCAATATGCTAACGGAATTCGATGTTAGGAATGATTGTAAAGCCTACATGTCTGTGTGAAAGGGTTAAGTTCGACTTTAATGCATTACATTTATCACTTACATGTTAATCTAAAGTAATGCTTGAAGAAAAAAATCTTTTTTGTATTATCAACATAAATTAAAATGAGAATATTACAACAGGCGAGAAATATAAGTGTGTCCACTCTTGTTGCTTTTCGGTCAATTCCTGCAAATTGATATATATATATATGTATATAGGAGTGATATATCTAAGAAGCCACTTCTTCCAGTCTCTCAGCACTTCAGACAGTCAGATCACAAACTTGATGACTTTAACTGCATGAAAATTCTAGTGATTGAACAGAACATTCACTGGAGTGATGCACAGCGACAGGTTCGGGAAAGCTTTTGGATAAAGGAACTTAATGTACATCACCCAAACGGCATCAATAAGAAATACTAACAGTTTTGTTTTCACTTATTTTTATTGTTAATATACACAGTCACGTATATTGATTTAAAGTGTTTTGTTTAAATTATGATATTCAGGATTAAAATCAATCGACCAAAACTTACCTGTATTATCACCTGATCTATTTTCACACCTTATACATTATGTATCAGTATTGTTAAAACTTGTGACACAAGAAGAAGGCCATTTGTTGAGCCGAAATATTTGTCAACACGATTTTATAACAACATTTTCGTTTAATAACACCTTATATCAGTACCGTTGTGCAAATCTTTAGACTGATATATATATATATATATATATATACAACTCGTCTAAACATCAACCCAACAATGTTAGATCTGTAAATTTGCTTTCGCAAATTTTTGGTTCTTCCCTCGCCGGGATTCGAACCCATGCTACTGTGATATCGTGACACCAAATCGCCTGCACTGCAGCCGTCCCGCTAGACCACACGACCACCTGGGCTCTCATAAAAGAGCTTTCGGTGGGCATATGTTACCTTTCCACGTCAGTTTTAATCTAGCGGCGTACTACAGTACATGATATATAAGGCATGAAGATGTTACCAAAAATTTGCGAAAGCAAATTTACAGATCTAACATTGTTGGGTTGATGTTTAGACGAGTTGTATATACATTATGTACACAGCCATGTATCACCATCATTGATGGCGATTCACCATCATTGATGGCGATCCGATGGATACATCTGTTGTAGAGTTGTCACTGACTCAGACGTACTTATGTATATATATATATATATATATATAGCTATTAAAACCAGGTTAGCGATTCAGGCTCCTATGAGTAAAGTTAGATTACCGGAAATCGTTAAAGTGTGACCTTATCTTGGCCTCAATTTCACAGCCCAATAACAGAGATTCATCGAATGAGCGATTTAGACACCTAGTATATTGTTTAATTATATAACAATTTGTACATTATGGAATGTATTAGGCTGTCGTCATCACGGTCTGTGGCATAACGATAACTGTTTTGTTATATATTTATATGTCTTTATTAAATTGATTGCTGTTTTACTTACAGCGGCAAATAACAAATAATTTTCATAACGATAATATAAGTTTACTTAATTCTTCACTATTGAAAACAGAAATGTGGGTTGGTTAACAATTTTCCAAAATAAACTGATTTCTGATAGAATAATAAAAGTCGATACCCATGAATTCATATATATCTCGAACATTTTCACACGTTGATGAGAAATAAACTAAAATCAATAATCAAAAACCTAGCAAAACACAGCTTTCATAAACACTTTTTTTTCAAAATAGTAAAGGTTTATGATTCGTATCTCAAGGGAGAACAGAAGTAAGCATACAAAATAGTGTTTTTGCTTCCTGTGGTGTGTCCACGACGTTGAAATCATCCAGATTCACATTTGTAATTTGCTGGATGAATTGACAGAACTCTTCTGAACAGCCTCTAGGCAGCATTGGTTTGGTGTAGAGCCTAGTAATGTCATCAAAGATACTTTCGTCACATGGTATGTCATAGGAATAGTCGACAGCGTCATAAAGTAGTGGCTGGTTGTACATAACATCCGGGACGCCATAGTTTTGATCAACTTGACGTTGTGACCGAATTCTATGACTATTCCACATATTTTTGAAAATATCTAAATGTTGTTGTATAACTGGCAGGAAACAAAAACGTACACACTCTAGATGAACTGGATTTGTGTTATTGAGCTCTCCGTTATCTATCATGTCTTTAAACATATTTCTCCAGAATATGGTGAAGTAAGGACACAGAAAACTCCACAGCATCTCAATCCTTTGATTTCCAGTTGATCGCCCCTCAGAAAAACTTCTGTACCCTGACATGTTATCATTGTGAACTGCACGTAACGCTATTTGTATCGACCTAATAATAACGTTCTCCGTACCAGCATCTGACCGAACCAATCGTGGAACACGCTTGGATTGTCTAAGGAATTCTACAAAATTAAGCGCAACATTACGTGGGTTTTTATTCGTATGACTAGCAGTTAGCCAAATGATTTTTCGAGAAAAGCCATCGATTGCTCCATGCACTGATATTCCAAAGGGTTTGAGTTTATCATATCCATCTATGTGAATACAAAAATTTGGTCCTAGATTACAATATCTTCTTCGCACAAATCGACGTCGAGATCTTGCAACTACACCATCATAATGTATAGCTTTCAGTGCAATTCTCACCGTTTCCTGAGTAGCATTGATGCCACAGCAAGAATTAAGTATTTTCCACATTGCTCTATATCCAATATTAGAGTATCCTTGTTTGTGCAGTTGAATTATCTTTTGAACGATATTAATCAATGGACTCTCTGCACCATATCTTCTCAGTCGAAGTCTTTTCATCATTCTGTAGACCGTCTTAACACTAACAAATTTATTATGAACGAAAAGTAAAAATCCAGCTATTTCTTTAGCCGTATATGAAGAAGTAAAATAATAATCAACTAACTCATCCGTTGAAGCAGTGTCACCTGGGTAACGCAAAGGATTTACAGTGTCAGCCATTTTATAATATGTTCTGAAAAAAAAAGTAAACGGTTATATACTTCAAAAGCAAAATCGTAACTAAAACATGCTTATAATGAGGCAAGCATGTTGGAGGTCACAGATTGAGAATAAAGCCAGTTTTAAGTTCAACTTTTCATTCTATTTAAATTAGGGGTTCATATTGTATTGTACATTTCATGATGACTTTTTGTTGACGCAACTGCACGTACTTAAATACTTTCGTTATGACCTTGTTAATTTATCAGTTCCTTCTACATTACTATTTTCTGAATATGTTGCAGATCTCGCAAATTCACAACTTTTTTTGCAGAAAACAAAATATGAGCCAACGAACATGGAAGTTACCTTTTTGGTTTATTTACAAATTCAGCAAACATATCTACATACATCTTACAAACATATAGAAAAAATCCCTGAAGTTTAATACTACCAGTAAATGCAGTTGTAACTAATAAAGGAGAAACAATATCTTGAAAATCTGAATTTTAGATTATCATTCCCAATCCTACTCTGAGCAGCACTTTCATAATTTATTTCACGCTTTCAAAAATTGCCGTGAATTCTTTCAAACAATGCATTTTTGTTAATAAAATTAAAAAATAAGAGATTTCCTCTCTCCAAATTTGATGCAACACATTTAAGATATATGCACTATACACATATATATCTTTATCGTAGTGACCACAGATAAATACCCATATAAAAATATTTTCAAATAATTTGAACTTCGACAATTAAAAAAAAATATAAATGCAAAAAATGATATTTGATTCATATCATATGATTTTAGTATTTTGGTAAACATAAAAATATTGTTTGAACCATTCAAGTATCTGTATTTGCAGTTTTAGGACAAAACGACCAGCACTAAATGCTAGGATTTGAAGTAAGAACATAGGGTTGATACGTTTTAAAAGATAAACTTGTATCAACTGGTGCAAGAAGATATGTGTCTAAAAACGTCATAACAACATATTTTTCTACTTGAACCGAGTAGTGGCGTAGTTTTACTTATTTGTTGTCAAAATATGTCTATACACTGTACATATATAAACTTAAAGTTCATACCCTATATATGCGACAATATATAACTTAAAATACAGTCAGCTTCAATTGTCTTTCAATTGAAAGCTGTTGATTTACATACTGAACAGCTTGATCTATGTCAAACTGTGAAAAGAATGAAACATGTAAAAATCTAAGTTGCTCACATGATGATACAAACAAATAAATATCAGTAAACATAAAATAAATTTGGCATGCATCAAAAATGACAAGAAATTTGAAATTTCGAGACAAATCTGCAATGGTTGCAGCAGTAACCTTAGTGAATGAAATATAAAGGTGTCTCAGTTGTGAAGCATGTGACAATATTACTACTTGGTTATCATTTATTGATGTCCCACTTATATCAAGGGTGGTTAAATTTCGCAAGGACATTACAAATGCAAGATTGTTTAGCGGTGTTTCTGCTACATGCAATTCTTGAATAGTAGGAGTAAGCTTTAGCATCAATTTGGTAAATCTGTGTGACCCAAAAGTAATATTTTGGTTACTTAGATTGAGACATACAAGCTGATTATTTTTCACGATCATTTCCATCATTGCAATGTCTCTAGTATAGGAATCGTCAAATTCTACAATAGTCCACAAGCTTTGCATTTTTCGCACAACATCCTTTAGACCTCTGCATATTTTACAGACTGTATAAAGTAACTCCGACACAGGAATATAACTAAGTACCATTATCACTAATTCTTCAGGAAGGTCTAATAGACTAGCTGAAAATATTAAACAAGTGAATTATTGCAAACACCTATATTTTATAAATGTCATACTTATATTTAAGAATCTAATATACTTTTATTCTATATGTACGAGTGCTCAGGTGAAGACCGAAGAGCGTTGTTTTGTTATATTTGCCATTTTATAAATTAAAACAAAATTAAAATGTATCAATAGCTTCAAAAGTTATAGATATATTTTGACATTTTAACTGAGTTTACAAATGGAAAATATAATATAATAAAACCTCCAATGATGTTGACTTGAGTCTTTTTGTCGCTGTTTTTAAAAGAAGTAGAAGCTAGATATCTGCACTGAAATATATATCAAGCCACTCAGTGACTCACATAAAGTTTCAAGACACTTTATGTTAAAAAACTCCAATGATTGGAGACCATGGTTCAAAGGTAAATTACTCAGAAATGAGTATGCAACATTCACCAATTTTAGATATTGATAAATTAATTATGTATATTTTTCATGTTAATTAATTTTACTAATATTCCACGTTTGATATGGAAACAAGGTATGGGATACCCATAATTGCCACGTTTATTGCAAGCCGTTCACGTCAAAACTCAGTATGTTTAAACCATTTTTCGAAAAATTTACACACTGAGAATTAGAAAGAAAAACACTGAGATGAAATAAACTGAAAAACACATCCTGAGAATTGAAAATTACACAATGAGATTTGTGCGCACTTTTTCTGCGCACAGATCTAATTTGCATATCTAATCTGTATCTATTACAATCTTAAACAACTAGGAGACAGAACTCGCTTTTAATTTGTAGCCTGAGTTCATGGCTCAAATTGTTATTTCGATTAAGTTTATGTCATCAGCAGTCCAAGGTCTGTTTAAGTTACGATTAGTAAAGATGTGAAGAATTTCCCTAAATCTCCTGTATCTTTAATTGACATTATTAGGAAACTCGAGAGTTCTAATGCATCTGTATGTATTTAAAACTTTAAAAACAGGTTTAATCCACAATTTTTTACATTATAAAATGCCTGTACCAAGTCAGGAATATGACAGTTGCTCTCCATTCGTTTGATGTGTTTGAGCCATCCCCTTGTTTTTGCCATGTGATAATAAGGACTTTCTCTTTAGAATTGTCCTTGGAATTCGGATTTTTTGTTATTTTACTTTTTACAACTTGCACACAACATGTACATAAATCTCATTGTGTAATTTTTGAAGTCTCAGTGTGTAATTTTCAAAGCTCACTGTGTGTTATTTATATTTTTGTAATCTCAGTGCGTCTTTTTGATATCTCAATGTGTATGTTTTTATTCTTAGTGTGTGTTTTCAGGTTTTTTAATCTGTGGTTTTTTTTAATTCTCAGTGTGTTAATTTTTCGAAAAATGTTTTAAACATAGTTTTGACGAGAACTGCTTGCCATATACGATGATATAACGTTACCACATCTCTGTTCATACACATATTATACTTACAGTAATTGCAAGGGATCTCTAAGCTGACCTGTAAAATACAAGAACAGATCAAAAGATTTAATCACATTATAAAGTGCCATAGTTTGTCAGCTTGGCGTGTGACATCAAATTTCCCTCATTTTTTAAACTAGCTTATAATACAGACATTACAGCAATCGGACTTGAGTATGTACAGGTTCAAACAAAATCTTTTGTTAGCAACCTTGCTAGCTGAAGCGTAAAGTCGTTATTAGCTTATAAGGTTTACCTTTATTACCCTTATTTTGAAGTAGTTTAGTCCAAAAGACGATAAATTGATTAGTCCACTCTCAAATTAGGGTAGTAAAGGTAAACCTAAGAACGATGTTACGCTTCAGCTAGCAAGAAAGGTAATCAAAGTTTTTGATTGAACGTACATAGTCAAATCCGATGGCTGTAATGCTCAACATGATTAGACAGTCATTTATTTATTTCCTGGTATGGCGGACTAAAACAGCTTATTTTTAATACGAAGTTAACAATACGTCATGTCAGTATTTATTGTAAAAAAAATATGGAAAATAAGGATAGATCATAGAGGGAAATTTTTGTTTACTAAATTTGAGAATGGATATTGGGAATGTGCTAAAGAGACAACAACCTGACTAAAGAACAGAAAACAGTTGACAAAATTTGTCGTCTTTGTACTGTTTATTGCACACACAACAACATTGCGGTAGGGGCTTTGCCCATTGTTAAAGGCCGTACGGTGACCTATAATAGTTGTTAATTTCTGTGTCATTTGGTCTCTTGTGAAGAGTTGTCTCATTGGCAATTACACCACATCTTCTTTTTTATATTAACCGAACAATTATAATTAATCTGCCCCGTCATTTTTTCAGTACTGCACGAGATTTTTTTTCTCGCTGAACACTTCGAAGTAACAAGAGTCACAAGAACAGTCATTGGAACTTTATATAGGGGGAGGGGGTCTATATAGTTCAAATGAACTCGTAGTGACTCAGTATTAAAACATCAAAGGATCTTATTTTGCCGCAACTGTGAATTAAAAAAATCAGAACTCGACTGGCTCTCTCCAACGTAAATTTCGTGACACCCTATGTTAATTTATAGTTAAACCTGATTATTTTATGAGGCGACCATTTTACTTTCACAGCTGGAGAAAAAGGGTTGTGTTTTTTTTTTGCATTAAAAACAAAATTCCCCTAACGTGTGTATACTACGGCAGACACGTGGAAAAGCCTTTTTATAGAAGTTTTTTTACAACAATAACTTAATGATTGATTGATTGATTGTTGTTTGTTTAACGCCACATGAGCACAACAAGGCTATATCGCGGCGAGATATCATTTAATAAATTGTTTCTTATCTTACCTCCATTTGCTTGAAATAAAATGCTCAAATGTGATGGCGACCTGATCCTTCCAAAGTCAAAATGAAAATGAACAGGTTAAATTCGTGCCACATTTATCTCGATTTAGCTGTAAACTTTCCCGTTGCTCGCCTTAATTTAAAACAATGTGTTGCTTTATAAAACAATATATCGAAGAAAAAAAGGCAATTTATTATTATTGCATGATATTTTTATTGACTTATAAATTAATTGTAAAATTGTTTCTCGTTTTGATAATTTGTCGCGTTATTTAAAACGATTTATTTTTATGGCGATAAAAAACAAATCGGCTAAATGCCTTGTTAGGCATTTTGTCGAAAAAAATAAATCGCAGTAATAAGAAAAAAAGGCAATTTATTATTATTGCATGATATTTTTATTGACTTATAAATTAATCGTAATTTTTTTTTCTCGTTTTGATAATATGTCGCGTTATTTAAAACGATTTATTTTTAAGGCGATAAAAAACAAATCGGCTTAATGCCTTGTTAGGCATTTTGTCGAAAAAAATAAATCGCAGTAATGAGAAATAAAGCAGTTTCCCGCTAAAAGTTATATCGCCTTCATGGATTATAAGTATTAAAACGAGGGTAATATACGCTTCCGTAATTAATGGAGGAGGCTGTATATATTAAAATTTATCACCTTTGTAGTCATTGCAAAGTAAAATGCTTGAATAATTAAATCTTATCAATGACTAATAATGAGCAGAATAATATCAGAAGATGTGGTATGAGTGCCAATAAGAAAACTCTCCATCTAAGTCACTATTCGTAAAAGTAAACCATTATAGGCCGAATTACGGTCTTTAACACGGAGCATTGGCTCACACTGATCAACAAACTACATTGTATAAAGGTCCCCAAAAACGATATCCATGTTACTACTAGTATATATAGTACAAAGAAAATTGAGTAAATTGAGGTTAATATACCTAAGAAAAAAATCAACCCTGCTAATATAGCTATAACCGAATATAAATATACTTTCAAAGTAAGCTCTCGTTTGAGAACTGTGTAAAGTAGGTTAGATTCAAACAAGCTACCCTTTGGCAATAAATGTATAGAATGAAGATGTTTTATTAATAAAATTATGTTCTCTCTATTCAAATTGCTACCCAAGCATCTTAAAAATACTTCATTATATTGAAATGAAAATTCAATGACTTTCTATCAAAGAATCTTGATCATATTCTGAGATTTAAAAAAAATGTTTGCGTTACAACGCAAATGTTTGTGTTATAACGCAAAGGTTTGCGTTATATCGCAAATGTTTGCGTTAAACGCAAACCTTTGCGTTATATCGCAAAGGTTTGCGTTATAACGCAAACCTTTGCGTTATAACACGAACATTTGCGTTGTAACGCAAACATTTTTTTTAAATCTCAGAATATGATCAAGATTCTTTGATAGTTAAACGCAAATGTCTGCGTTAAACGCAAAGGTTTGCGTTATATCGCAAAGGTGTGCGTTAAAACGCAAAGGTTTGCGTTATAACGCAAAGGTTTGCGTTTAACGCAAACATAGGAAGAAAAAAAAATGTGTTGCGCTAATACGCTTCCGTAATATTAGGTAGATTGATCAACTTTATTATAATCCATATTCATGTAAACTGCTAGGCATTTTTTTCCTGAGCATTGTAAATAATTTAAAGGTATAAGTTGACATCTGGACATATCTGTATTTAAGATTCTACCTATCCATGATGCTTTAAGTGATTCAAAGTGACTTTCAATGTCAAGCATATTCAAACCCCCGTTTTCATAACTACCAATCATCGTATTTCTTTTCACTTTTTCTGGTTTGTCATAAATTTGAAACATTCTCTTTCTATTTCTTTTTTTATATTTTTCTGGAAATACGCATGAGCTAGCTAAAAAGGTAAAGAGTGTGGTATAATCAAAGATTGGATGATCAAGATTTTCCCTAAAATAGTGAGATTTCGCTTTTTCCAAAGAATAAATAATTTATCCATTTTATCTATTTTATTTTCAAAATTTAATTTCTCACATATAACAGCATTTGCTTCTAACGGAATATAGAGTAAAGATAGAAGATCATATATTCCAAAAGGAACTTCTGTCGGGCGAAATAAATATACGTTGATTGATAAACCATTAATAAGATCGATTTATAGGTTTTAGCTATAGCCAAGCAGCAAATATTACATGCGTATTAAGGGCGAGAACAAATAAATCATTCATGTAATTTGTAGTTTATGCAGAGATAATCGACCGGTAGAAAAGATAGATAAATTCTAACACTGGAAAAAGAAGAAAATTACTGGTTCCTTCGATGGGCCTACTACAAAGCAAGCCTGAAACATGTACGTGTTGCTAATGTACTTTAATTTTCAGAGAGCGAAGTCAAATCTTCCTAAAAGATGCATCTGATCTAAAATTCGAAATACAGAGTCGTGTTTATTTAGGCCTATTGATAACATTTTCGATATTTTAGTGAATCGATTAAAACACAATTAACATAGTAAAACATGGACGCTTTTTCATTTACTAGCGGAGTTCTATCAAATTATTTGGCCTACATATACCGAAAATATAAAAAAGAAGATGTGGTATGATTGCCAATGAGACAACTATCCACAAAAGACCACAATGACGCAGACATTTACAATTATAGGTCACCGTACGGCCTTCAACAATGGGCAAAGCCCATACCGCATAGTCAGCTATAATAGGCCCCGATAAGACAATGTAAAACAATTCAAACGAGAAAACTAACGGCCTTATTTAAGTAAAAAAAAAAAAAAAGGAACGAAAAACAAATATGTAACACATAAACATAGTGTCAAGCTATCCAGCAATTCTCATCCTGCAATTCTCTTTATAAAAATCTATCCTGCAATTCGTCATCCTGCAATTGCGTTTGGTAAACTACTTGAGCGACAATTTTTTTTCTTTAAAATCATAGTTTTTGACTTTTTTGTTCACTGCAAGATTTATATAGAAAATAAATAAAGTTTTATATCCCATTAACACAATTTTAAATTAAGTTTGCAAATTTCTAACTCATATTTACGGTTTTGTAATTAGCATTTACCATAATATCATGATGACAATTCAATTATCTGTTAAGTTCAGGATGTGATGAACGCATGTTTAATCCACATTTGTGGTTTTCAAAACTCATATTACCGACCAAGAATAGAATTTTGATGTAAAATAAATTTGTCAAGATATACTAAACTAGTACCAACAACACAACTTCTTTTTAAAAAGGGTCACCTCACTTACTGGGGTCACCTCACTTGATCAATGTCCCGGCAATTCTGTATGGCTAGGGGTTATAGACTCTGCTCTAATCAATAGCTATTGGGGGGTACTTCAACGAGGGGGCAAAGAATTTCTGGGGTAAGCATTACTAGTGGACGGAAATTGCGTCCGAAGCGTGGAAATTAGCCTTAATTCGATACAATACGCATTGGGGGCGCCCACTTTCCGACCCACTGTCGCGGTAATTCTTTATGGCTAGGCATTATAACAGCTACTCTAATGGATAGCTATTGGACAGTACTACAACGTAAGGGTACAGAATTTTTGGGGTAAGATTCTTAAAGGCCGAAATTTTCGTCCGTAACACGAAAAAAAAATGAAAAAAAAAAATGATCAGATATGCACTGGGGTCACCTCACTTGATCAATGTCCCGGCAATTCTGTATGGCTAGGGGTTATAGACTCTGCTCTAATCAATAGCTATTGGGGGTTACTTCAACGAGGGGGCAAAGAATTTCTGGGGTAAGCATTACTAGTGGACGGAAATTGCGTCCGAAACGTGAAAATTAGCCTTAATTCGATACAATACGCATTTGGGGCGCCCACTTTCCGACCCACTGTCGCGGTAATTCTTTATGGCTAGGCATTATAACAGCTACTCTAATGGATAGCTATTGGACAGTACTACAACGTAAGGGTACAGAATTTTTGGGGTAAGTATTCTTAAAGGCCGAAATTTTCGTCCGTAACACGAAAAAAAAATGAAAAAAAAAATGATCAGATATGCACTGGGGTCACCTCACTTGATCAATGTCCCGGCAATTCTGTATGGCTAGGGGTTATAGACTCTGCTCTAATCAATAGCTATTGGGGGGTACTTCAACGAGGGGGCAAAGAATTTCTGGGGTAAGCATTACTAGTGGACGGAAATTGCGTCCGAAACGTGGAAATTAGCCTTAATTCGATACAATACGCATTGGGGGCGCCCACTTTCCGACCCACTGTCGCGGTAATTCTTTATGGCTAGGCATTATAACAGCTACTCTAATGGATAGCTATTGGACAGAACTACAACGTAAGGGTACAGAATTTTTGGGGTAAGTATTCTTAAAGGCCGAAATTTTCGTCCGTAACACGAAAAAAAAATGAAAAAAAAAAATGATCAGATATGCACTGGGGTCACCTCACTTGATCAATGTCCCGGCAATTCTGTATGGCTAGGGGTTATAGACTCTGCTCTAATCAATAGCTATTGGGAGGTACTTCAACGAGGGGGCAAAGAATTTCTGGGGTAAGCATTACTAGTGGACGGAAATTGCGTCCGAAACGTGGAAATTAACCTTAATTCGATACAATACGCATTGGGGGCGCCCACTTTCCGACCCACTGTCGCGGTAATTCTTTATGGCTAGGCATTATAACAGCTACTCTAATGGATAGCTATTGGACATTACTACAACGTAAGGGTACAGAATTTTTGGGGTAAGTATTCTTAAAGGCCGAAATTTTCGTCCGTAACACGAAAAAAAAATGAAAAAAAAACAAATGATCAGATATGCACTGGGGTCACCTCACTTGATCAATGTCCCGGCAATTCTGTATGGCTAGGGGTTATAGACTCTGCTCTAATCAATAGCTATTGGGGGGTACTTCAACGAGGGGGCAAAGAATTTCTGGGGTAAGCATTACTAGTGGACGGAAATTGCGTCCGAAGCGTGGAAATTAGCCTTAATTCGATACAATACGCATTGGGGGCGCCCACTTTCCGACCCACTGTCGCGGTAATTCTTAATGGCTAGGCATTATAACAGCTACTCTAATGGATAGCTATTGGACAGTACTACAACGTAAGGGTACAGAATTTTTGGGGTAAGTATTCTTAAAGGCCGAAATTTTCGTCCGTAACACGAAAAAAAAATGAAAAAAAAAATGATCAGATATGCACTGGGGTCACCTCACTTGATCAATGTCCCGGCAATTCTGTATGGCTAGGGGTTATAGACTCTGCTCTAATCAATAGCTATTGCAATACATCATTAAGTTATATGTAGTCATTATGCATCACACAGCTCATTAATACTTTATATAATATAACATACAAGACAATAGAAAAAAAAACTCGGTCATGCTAACGATATATAGTGTCAAATACTCCCTGAAATTCTTTTTGTCATATATATTTGTATTTACATTGTATCAGTGTATGTTCACCTACATATTAATGTCTTTTGATTGAGTAAAGCCATTTCAAATGATATTTTACAGTGTGTCTTTTTTTGTTGGGATGTAACACTGTTGTGTCATATAAGGGTGAAGACTTGGTACCATTATAACTTTTAGTTCGTCTGCAATTACCCGTCTGGAATTTGATGTTCAGTAGTACTAGTACATGTTTTGTTGATTTGGTTCAAAAATACCATTTAAACTCATACGGCGAAAAATTACATTGTCATTTCAAACGGTCAAAAACAATTACCAGAATGAGAACCAATAAAATGCCAATTTGATAGAAACGTTGTTATGTTAGATCGAAACAAGAGGCTGGCAGAGATACAGCAAACCGGATTTATTAACATTTGTTTGTGTCCTGGCATTTTTCAATATCACAAGAACCATAACTGCTGAACGGTGAAAGTGAAAATCGTCAATATCAAATTTGACCTCCATTTTTTCATCCGTAGTATCATATTAAAATTTGAAAAGCTTTGGTTGAACAGTTCATGAGTAAATGCATGGACACGACATTTTCACTCTTTCAAGAACCATAACTCCAGAACGGTAAAAGTACAAAACGTCATTATTGAACCTGACCTCCATTTTGTTGTCCGTAACAATATATTAAAATTTTAAAAGCTTTGGTTGAACTGTTAGTGAGTAAATGCACGGACACCATTAGGCTGCCGCCTGCCCAGCCGTCCGCCGTACAACCCAAAGCAAGTACCTACATTTTTGTCACAAAAATCCGGTCGAAAAAGGAAATTATTTATTCTGCTATGGCAGAAACGAAAAACAATAAAATGACAAACAGCAGTATGCAAATCACAACTTATTAATCAAGAATACAGAGCAATTCAACCCACACAAAAAAAAACCCGTTGTGATCTTATGTGCTTTCTAATGGTAAACATATCCGAATCCATACGCAACACCTGTCGGGACAAAAGCATAATATAACTATATCACAAGCGGGGCAATCATTGCGGGAAACAATAGAAAATTTGAAATAGAAAACTTAAATATGATTGCTTTTTTTAATTTTTCTCTCAAACAGAAAAAACAGATATTATAACACTAGCTAATCAAGTTGTTGATGTGGATGAAGAAACAACCACTTCAGCTCAAGTTCATTCGTCTAATAATGAGGATTCAACATCAAGTTTATCTGTGGACGAAAGCCTTTGTTTCTCAAATTTTGAAAAGAAATCAACCTCACAGGAGAAAAACTCTCCACCAAAAACTGACTGTAATGGAAGTTCTAGCGAAAGTACTATCAATTATGATGTGGAGTCATACAAATTACTTGAAAATAATGTAGAAACAACCAGTTCAGCTCAAGTTCACGCGTCTAATGATGAGGATTCAACATCAAATTCATCTGAGGATGAAAGCATTTTTTTCCCAAATTTGGAACAAAAAACAACCTCACAGGAGAAAAATTATCAAACCAACACTGAAGGTCATAGAAGTTCTAGCGAAAGTACTATCGATTATGATGTGGAGTCCTACAAATTACTTGAAACTACAGCAGAACAAATCATACCAATACCACAAACACCACTAAAACCAAAAATATCTGTAAATACACTTAGTCACATCTTTGGCATGGACGTGGATACTCCCTTCTTCACCCGTGACATATTACCGCATGGTTCTTTCAAACTCACAGAAGATGAATGGCATACTCTGACATCAAAATCCCTCGGTAGATCATTTCATCGTGGAAGCTGGCAGAGTGTTATGTTAAATGGTGTCTCAAAATTGAATCCCTACTGTACCTTTATGGTAAAAAATCATCAATTGAATAAATTAAATGAATGGAGCCTTGGCCCACACCGAACAACCAGCTATAAAGGGCCCCAAAATTACTAGTATAAAATCATTCAAACAGGAAAAGCAACGGTATAACCTATATATACTGAACGACTTTAAAAACGCAACACTCATTTTGTTGATTCTCTTACAACTACATTTTATGCTTACCATACTTCTTTCTCTTTACAAACAATCTGCCTTATCTGTGATTATTGAATATTTAAAGTCGCTCGAATTTCTTAAAGCAAAATGTTGGACCCATGAAATATTGTTTCATTTTATTTATTTTTTTGCTTTTTGAAACAGTTCTTTCAATCCTTTGCCACACTTAAATCAGTTAAAAATGTAGCATCTCCATATTGCCAAGTCTGAGAAATAAAAAAAAACTGAATCAATCCTTTAGCATACTGCAAAAAGCAAAACATAAACGTGCTGCAACCATACTCCATACCATGACTTCAGAAACTCGTTTTACTGTCCTTCCAACAACGATACAAGTAGACAAGATTTGTTGCTGGTCATCAATGAATAGATAAACGTGTATTGACAACGAAACCTTCAACAGAATTTGATTACGCAATGTCATTTGGCAGACATGTCTACGGCCGCAACGTCAACTGCTAATCTAATTGCCAAATGCTATTTCGTACAGATTCATGCCATAAATGTTTTCCATCAACTTAATTGCCAAAGAATCATCTGAAGGAAAACCTTTAAAGCCTTCAAGTTCCAACCGCATAATTGCCAAAACCAATTAATGGGTTGAACAAATGCAAATTCAGAAGGGTAAAACAGAACTCAAAACGTTGTCAGACAGAATATGTTGACCTTTCTGACAATTATTTTGACGTTTGTAATAGGCAGTTATCGCTTTTGACGGCGACACATTCATTCAAAAATAACAACATAATATTCTAGTGTTGCGTTTCTAAAGTCGGTCAGTATATTAAAAAAGAAAGTGCATATTCACTTGTGTACACATGTCTTTTCACTGAGTTAAGTCATTTCAATATATATTTGATAGCGTGTCTTCTATGTTGTGGTGTTACACTTCTGTTTCGGTATTAAAGGGTGGAGGTTGGTTGCTATTAAAAGGTTTAAACCCGCTACATTTGTTTGCTCCTTTCCAGGGTCAGGAATATGTTGGAATGGTTTTGCACTAGTCACTTTGGGGCCATCTATAACTTACTGTTTGGTAGGAGCCAAAGATCCGAGTTGAAGACTTTGACCTATTATAAAATTGAGAATGGAAATGGTGAATGTGTCTAGAGACAACAACCCGACAAAATATGTATTTTACAACCCGTTAGCTATCTATAAGAAGTCTGTTATCCCTAGCCATACAGAACTGCAGGGGTAATGTATTTGATAGGTGGGTGGGTGACCTTTTTTCCGTGTTACTGACGAAACTTCGGCCTTTAAGAATACTTGCCCCAGAAATTCTTAACCCCACGTTCTAATACTATATCATAGCTATTCATTAGGACAGCGTCTATAATGGCTAGCCATAGAGAACTACCGAGACAAAGCAGGGACTTTCCTGCCCCAAACGCGTATTGTATCGAATTATAGCTTACTTCTATCTTTCGGACGCAATTTTCGTCCGCTAGGAATGCTTACCCCCAGAAATTATGTCTCCATCGTCGTTATACAACCCAATAGCTATATATTAGAGCAAAGTCTATAATCCCTAGCCATACAGATTTGTCATGACAATGGGTATACACAAGTGGGTGACCCAAGTGTACCTTTTTATCAAATTTGACTTTATTTCCATGTTACTGGCGAAATTTTTGGCCTTTAAGAATACTTTCCCCAGAAATTCTTAACCACAACGTTCTACTACTAAATCATAGCTATTCAATAGGAAAGCGTCTATAATGTCTAGCCATAAAGGTTTACCGAGACAACGCGTCGGAAAGTGGGTGCCCCCCAATGCGTATTTTATCGAATTTGAGCTTATTTCCATCTTTCGGACGCAATTTCCGCCCACTGGAAATGCTTATCACAGAAGTGATGTGCCTCCTCGTTATAGTTCATGTCACCACTGTATTGCTGTACATGGTCAGCTAGGTTACCTCAGATCACCATTGCAATACTGTACATAGTAATGTTACCCCAAGTCACTTTTACAATACACTTGTATATTCAGATTACTTGAGGTCAATACATTTGCATGGTCAGCTTACTTAATGTCACTGTAATACAATATTTGATCGTGTTACCCAATTTACTTTTGCAATGCAAAATTAGACCAGGTTCCTTAATGACACCTTTACAATATCATTGCTACTAGGGTTACCACAGGCCTAATTTGCATTTACAGTACATCGTCATTTTATTCAAATGTCACATTTTAGTCCAAAAAAAGTTTTATAAACACAAATATTACCAGGTTACCTCAGGTCACCATTAACATACTGTACATGGTCAGGTAAACCCAGGTCACCACTAGTACTGTTTTACATAGGCATACTACTCTAGACAAAGTTTACAAAACACATATATTTTCAGGTTATCTTAGGTCAGCATTGTATTACTTCTGTGCGTGGTCAGGTTATACCAGTTCAAACATTGGCTTATCAAGCCTGAATCCCCTTTCATGGGAAATCTGTTTTAGCGGAAATCAATTAAGCATGACTGTAGCGGGTCTATCGAGGCAGTCAGAAGACCCCCCTTTTTTTCTTTTTTTCTTTTTTAAAACTGTCATCACTCTATTACTGTGCATGGGCAGGTTATCTCAGGTCACTATAGCATAACCTATACGGTCAGGTCATTTTTTTTAATTCTATTTCCACTGAAAATCCTATATAATTGTACCATCCAACCCCAGTCAACACACACGCATATCTTAAGATAAATGATCGTTGCAATAGGTAAAAAATTGATTAAATCGCCTGGCAATTTAGTTAACATCTTTGGTATTTAGCCACATTAAAATTGTAATTAAGATTTAACACAATAGGGAACTATATTTTCTTGCAAATTAATTGATGACAAATCCCCTACATTACCGAAGGGCTTCTATTACACGAGGACATAATTCAGCGGACCTTTTATCCATCTGCATTTAAAGGAGAAAGAGTTTATTATAGATACAAACAAATCTGAAAATTACTATTAGTTTCAACTTCACATATATGTAAGACACTAAAATAGAATACGTATTTAAAAGTAGAATTTATTTAATCTAAAAAGAAGACCACATATTATCCTACAGTACCAACATTTGGCAGTGTTCATTGTTTCGTTGACAGCCAACAGATTATTCCGATCGTGCGTTCCGTATCACTTAGACTACTTTAATGTCACTTAATGTGCTAGATCTTCATGAAACACATATTAATAAATTTCAAAGATTCGCATGTTCGCATCCTGTTATATCTAAATGTGGTGTTAATAAATAACTTTTTCACTATATATATATATTTACAAACATACTTTGAAATGGCCCTCCAAAGTCTCGGCATCCTGTAAAGTAGTTATTAAACTTTAAGAATATGCGTGTTTTAGATGAATACCTGATGTTATCTGTATTATAGCATAAGTCTAGTAAAACAAAGCAGAAAAAGTGTTATACGCATTTTTCGTGCAAGTTAATTGCGTTTAAATTTAATAAGACGGTGGGTTTGTTTTTTGTTATCAATGTATGGTAAGCAAAGAAATAAATTGATTTATCACTAACCCGTTCTAGTTGTAAAGAGTTACTAGGCGAGTGACATTTCCAGAAAAGACGCTTAGTTAGTGACTTTAATGCACCCACCTAACACACAGCTGAATTTTTTATATGTTATCGTATAATATCTGAACTTCCTTTTTTGGTCGGTCGTAAAAAAATCGTACGGTGCAATTTTTGTAAAAACTGAATTAAAATCGAGAAATAGTTCCGAATTGAAAAATGACCAACAGCGTTGAAGCGTGAAAAAAATAACATGTAGCTTTATTTTCTGTTGTCACAATGCAAAAATTATGTACGGTTAACATGTCAATGTATAAAAAAATACTTTTCAAAAATAAAAAAAAGTAATCTTTGCGAAAAAAAAAGATTTTTGTAACAATTTTGGATTTTTTTATAAAAATGGTGCCAATTTTCATATTTTTTTTTCATTTCTTAGATATTTTCGTCTCGAAACCAAAATAAATGATGTTCGTATTATTCAAGAGTTCATAACTTGCTTAAAACATATCATTATCACTGTGTTATTCTGGATTTTATACATTTTTTACACACTCCCCCTTTTCAATCACCGAAATCGCTTTCTCTGTTAATTTCCCTCAAGTGTATGGACCTAAACGCTTCGAATAAATTGGTATAAATAACCACGAAGGCAATTTTGGTACTAATATTACACAAAGTATAAAAAAAAAATTAAAAGGACCATAGAAGCTGAAATGTCAACGTTTTTTTCTTGGCTGAAAACCAATAACTTACTGTTCTTAGTCAATTTGCACTTACAAAAAGCAGAGATTACGAATAACTATATTGAAAAGTACTTCTTTCTCAATTGGATCAATGCACATTTTAGTTTTGCAACTAAAAGTACGCAAAAATGTGTCAAATCTGATATTTTTACCATGAACTTGAACGTGAGATATGTCCACCTTTTAAATTTCCTACCGTTTTAACTATCGCATACAGTAGACTTATCGATGGTGCAAATTTGGTCAGTATTTTAGAGGAAGCATAGCGTACGTATGTGCTAGGGCCACGTCAAGAACCTGTATGTTGACATGCTAAAAATACTTTAATATATGGGAATATCTATTCATTTAGTTGACAATTTTGAATTTTTCGTAGATATTTGAAATACAATAAATGTTCTACCTGAGGGGGTATATATTACTTAAGCTGTATTTTAAATCGGATTACGTTTTTTTAAATATTCTTCGAAGTTTTACTTAGTTCGAGTGTCACCGATGAGTCTTATGTCGACGAAACACGTGTCTAACGTAAGTAAGCGATCATATGCCTAATATCTTTCAAATTGATTTGTTATTCATTATGGTTGTCGTTAGTTGCTTTTTATGAATTTTGCTGTTGTTTGTAGTTTTGAGCATGAATCAAGCTTTTCAGTATCTAATTAAAATTGATTTAGAACCTTTATAGCTTATGTACGGTGTTGGTAATTGCTTCTTGTTTTAGGCCATACGATAATTTATAGTTGTTTACCTCAAAGCATTTAGTCTCTGGTATACAGAGATCATAGTGTCCTTTTAATCATACTTATCAAAGGTACCGGGCTTATAATATGATATTATCAGGCTTCTTATTCTAAATACGGATTAACAATTTAAGAGGAGTAATGTCAGAGGGTCGACGATGATCTGACACTTCGTTGTGGTGTAGACATGGAATAATTGTGTGCTGTTTACGAGTTCTATAACCAGTGTGAACTATGGTTGGCGATGCACCATGTTTATTGTGCATGTATAGTTTCTTTTATTAAATATATGTACCTTTACCAGCAGTTCATGCGCTTACAAGTTATAGAGCTCATCATCTATCTGTGTTTCTAAAAAACTATCTTTTAACGCTTTCGAAATCATCAATAGATAGCGGGTCTATCACAAGTTAAACAAAATTCATATTGAAATGTAGATCGGTGCTGAAAGAAAACTCTAAGGTGTCCGAAAGAAAACTCTATAGTGTCCGAAACCAAAAATACGTATGTATAAGTCTAATCAAGACGATTTGAGCAAGCTACATAATATCAGACTTCAAAGCAAAAAGATTGCCATCGTGTCACGCATACAACCAAGTGCATCATCATTCAAACTACATGTTATGAAAGCTGGCAAACAAAGACATGGCGTCATAACAAGCAAATACGGCATTAGGTTTACCTAAGTATGAGTACGGATGACAAAAGTGGTCTTAATACGTCATACTTTCTTCAGGATTTAATAAATTTGTTCTTGTGAAGGAAAAAAATATGCATTAGGGAACTTGTACATGTACTGAAATCATTGTAAACATCTGTTACACAGAATTATGTCAGTAACAGCGAATTCGAAGTATCAAAAATTGTTCCAGTAAAGCAAAAGCTTCACAGGCTCAGTTTTAAAATATGAATTTCGACGGTCTTATATTGTTAAAAATCACAAAATAGAAAATTGCATTATTTGTTATAAATTAGATTTATTTCGTTTCTTTTAACGAAATTGATTATTCACAGAAAATCCTTCAGAATGACAAAAAAAACTAAATATAGGTTTAGCCGAACTATATTCCGCAAATTCATATTAGTTGATAAAAATCTATATATATCTAAGTTTTGAATACTGGTAAGACATTAATGCTTGCATTTTTAACTGCAAATCTTTTAACTGCACAAACGTGAGTGAAAATAAATGCAGTCGTAATAAAAAAAAAAACACGTTGTGAAATTAAAGTGTTTGTAAAGTATATAATTACAAGTGTCAACACAAGGGTCACCGTGGGACATAAGTTTAAATTGTAAATCACCTCATTCTAACTTTGCATCTGGGGTCAGTTTCACAACAAATCTTACGACCTAAGCTGGTTGCATGTTATGAATAGTTCAGTTTACTTGCGATAAATCTTGTCTTCAGTTTTTTTGTAAAACCGACTTCTGTATCTTAAGTTTGGTAAATATAAAAAGAGAAGATGTGGTATGATTACCAATGAGACAGCTGTCCATAAGAGACCAAAATGACACAGACATTGACAACTGTAGGTCACCGTATGACCTTCAACAATGAGCAAAACCCATACTGCATAGTCGGCCATAAAAGGCCCTTGACAATGTAAAAACCTTAGTTTTGCAGCTATATATGTCGCGGACAGGACTCCATTATATCATAGTGACCTGATTTCAGTTTATGACCATCCCCTATTATATGATGTATATGCATACTTAGTTTGAAAAACCCTGGTTCAAAGGATCAAAATCACAGGCACTTGTCTCAGAATTTTTTTTTACCTATATACCTTTATATAATATGGACCGGACACAAACCAGACAAGAACGAATCAAACAATGTTTGAAAACTTGACGGCTCAAAATATCAATGCCATTGTTAAAATAAACTGATTTAATTTATGAGAAACCACGTGCCATCCCATAATATATCTCTGAACTAAGTGTGTTTAATATCAGTTCTATAGTTCAAGGCAATGCATTTTATATTTGAAATCATTGGTTTTTGGATCAACTGTATATCTGTATACATGTTTAAGTTACCTGATTTAATTTGACATGGGCCGAAAACAAGTGGGGACTGACGGACGGACAGACTTAAAATGTAATGCATATATCCTTTTAAACTTTGTTTGTGGTTGTATTAAACATGCAAGATAGTGATTTCCGATCTTGACACGGTTTGTAGGCTGTTAACAAACAAGAGACTATTGTTACTATTGATGTGACAAAGACGTCTACTTTTTACTCTCTTTATGGCGTTGTTTTCTCTCCCTTTTACTCGTCCAACTTACAAATATTTCATCATACTTTTTTATTTTGCATGGCACACCATCAATTATAGCAAATATTAACACATTTTAGGTCGAATATTTGTTATAATACGACGTTTTTGTAGAAAGTACCCTTTTACCTATAGCAGAGTGAAAACGTCAAAATGACGTCAATTATCGCCAAACCATGAACGATATGAAACTAAGAATCAGAGAGACGTTATCATAGTATCGTGTAAAGTAAAAATTGAATTAGCTATATTACCAGCTGCTTCAAATAAAACAACAATACTACAAAAGTGTTTTTCTTTCAATTTTTTATGAATGACCTTTGACCCCAATTTGAAAAAAATTGCACCATATTTCATTTTTACGACCGGGAAAAATGGAATCTGCACATTTTTTCCTTTCGAATGATATATAATATAGCTGTGTGTTAGATAGGTGCATTAAAAATATTTTTTAGGTCTGAATGTCACTCGCCTATACCGAGACAATGGTCGGAAAGTGGGCACCCCAATGCGTATTTTATCGGATTAAGGCTTATTTCCATATTTCGGACGCAATTTTCGTCTTTTAGGAATGCTTACCCAAGAAATTCTTTGCCCCCTCGTTGTAATACTACCCAATAGCTATTTATTAGAGCAGAGTCTATAATCCCTAGCCATACAGAACTGCCGGGGTAATGGGTTTGAACAAGTAAGGTGATCCTAGTGCATATCTTATCAAATTTGACTTTTTTTTCGTGTAACGGACGAAGAATTAGGTTTTTAAGAATGCTTACCCCAGAAATTCTTTACCCTCACGTTGTAGTCCTGTCCAATAGCTATTCATAAGAGTAGCTGCTATAATGCCTAGCCATAAAGAACTACCGAGACAATAGGTCGGAAAGTGGGCACCCCCAATGAGTATTTTATCGAATTAAGGCTTATTTCCATATTTCGGACGCAATTTTCATCCTTTCGGAATGCTTACCCCAGAAATTCTTTGCCCCCTCGTTGTAATACTACCCAATAGCTATTTATTATAGCAGAGTCTATAATCCCTAGCCATACAGATCTGCCGGGGCAATGGGTTTGAACAAGTGAGGTGACCCCAGTGCATATCTTATCAAATTTGACAATTTTTTTTGTGTTACGGACGAAGAATTCGGCCTTTAAGAATGCTTACCCCAGAAATTCTTTGCCCCCTCGTTGTAATACTCCCCAAAAGCTATTTATTAGAGCAGAGTCTATAATCCCTAGCCATACAAAACTGCCGGGGCAATGGGTTTGAACAAGTGAGGTGACCCCAGTGCATATCTTATCAAATTTGACTTTTTTTTTCGTGTTACGGACGAAGAATTCGTCCTTTAGGAATGCTTACCCCAGAAATTCTTTGCCCCCTCGATGTAATACTACCCAATAGCTATTTATTAAAGCAGAGTCTATAATCCCTAGCCATACAGAACTTCCGGGGCAATTGGTTTGAACAAGTAAGGTGATCCTAGTGCATATCTTATTAAATTTGACTTTTTTTTCGTGTTACGGACGAAGAATTCGGCCTGTAAGAATGCTTACCCCAGAAATTCTTTACACTCACGTTGTAGTCCTGTCCAATAGCTATTCACAAGAGTAGCTGCTATAATGCCTAGCCATAAAGAACTACCGAGACAATAGGTCGGACAGTGGGCACCCGCAATGCGTATTTTATCGAATTAAGGCTTATTTCCATATTTCGGACTTAATTTTCGTCCTTTAGGAATGCTTACCCCAGAAATTCTTTGCCCCCTCGTTGTAATACTACCCAATAGCTATTTATTAGAGCAGAGTCTATAATCCTTAGCCATACAAAACTGCCGGGGCAATGGGTTTGAACAAGTGAGGTGACCCCAGTGCATATCTTATCAAATTTGACTTTTTTTTTCGTGTTACGGACGAAGAATTCGTCCTTTAGGAATGCTTACCCCAGAAATTCTTTGCCCCCTCGATGTAATACTACTTAATAGCTATTTATTAGAGCAGAGTCTATAATCCCTAGCCATACAGAACTTCCGGGGCAATGGGTTTGAACAAGTAAGGTGATCCCAGTGCATATCTTATCAAATTTGACTTTTTTTTCGTGTTACGGACGAAGAATTCGGCCTGTAAGAATGCTTACCCCAGAAATTCTTTACACTCACGTTGTAGTCCTGTCCAATAGCTATTCACAAGAGTAGCTGCTATAATGCCTAGCCATAAAGAACTACCGAGACAATAGGTCGGACAGTGGGCACCCGCAATGCGTATTTTATCGAATTAAGGCTTATTTCCATATTTCGGACGCAATTTTCGTCCTTAAGGAATGCTTACCCCAGAAATTCTTTGCCCCCTCGTTGTAATACTACCCAATAGCTATTTATTATAGCAGAGTCTATAACCCCTAGCCATACAGATCTGCCGGGGCAATGGGTTTGAACAAGTGAGGTGACCCCAGTGCATATCTTATCAAATTTGACAATTTTTTTCGTGTTACGGACGAATAATTCGGCCTTTAAGAATGCTTACCCCAGAAATTCTTTGCCCCCTCGTTGTAATACTACCCAATAGCTATTTATTAGAGCAGAGTCTATAATCCCTAGCCATACAAAACTGCCGGGGCAATGGGTTTGAACAAGTGAGGTGACCCCAGTGCATATCTTATCAAATTTGACAATTTTTTTCGTGTTACGGACGAAGAATTCGGCCTTTAAGAATGCTTACCCCAGAAATTCTTTGCCCCCTCGTTGTAATACTACCCAATAGCTATTTATTAGAGCAGAGTCTATAATCCTTAGCCATACAAAACTGCCGGGGCAATGGGTTTGAACAAGTGAGGTGACCCCAGTGCATATCTTATCAAATTTGACTTTTTTTTTCGTGTTACGGACGAAGAATTCGTCCTTTAGGAATGCTTACCCCAGAAATTCTTTGCCCCCTCGATGTAATACTACTTAATAGCTATTTATTAGAGCAGAGTCTATAATCCCTAGCCATACAGAACTTCCGGGGCAATGGGTTTGAACAAGTAAGGTGATCCCAGTGCATATCTTATCAAATTTGACTTTTTTTTCGTGTTACGGACGAAGAATTCGGCCTGTAAGAATGCTTACCCCAGAAATTCTTTACACTCACGTTGTAGTCCTGTCCAATAGCTATTCACAAGAGTAGCTGCTATAATGCCTA
Source organism: Mytilus trossulus (assembly GCF_036588685.1). Taxonomy (NCBI): domain Eukaryota; kingdom Metazoa; phylum Mollusca; class Bivalvia; order Mytilida; family Mytilidae; genus Mytilus; species Mytilus trossulus. The sequence continues at coordinate 37,565,056 of NC_086380.1, read as the reverse complement.
GCCATAAAGAACTACCGAGACAATAGGTCGGACAGTGGGCACCCGCAATGCGTATTTTATCGAATTAAGGCTTATTTCCATATTTCGGACGCAATTTTCGTCCTTAAGGAATGCTTACCCCAGAAATTCTTTGCCCCCTCGTTGTAATACTACCCAATAGCTATTTATTATAGCAGAGTCTATAACCCCTAGCCATACAGATCTGCCGGGGCAATGGGTTTGAACAAGTGAGGTGACCCCAGTGCATATCTTATCAAATTTGACAATTTTTTTCGTGTTACGGACGAATAATTCGGCCTTTAAGAATGCTTACCCCAGAAATTCTTTGCCCCCTCGTTGTAATACTACCCAATAGCTATTTATTAGAGCAGAGTCTATAATCCCTAGCCATACAAAACTGCCGGGGCAATGGGTTTGAACAAGTGAGGTGACCCCAGTGCATATCTTATCAAATTTGACAATTTTTTTCGTGTTACGGACGAAGAATTCGGCCTTTAAGAATGCTTACCCCAGAAATTCTTTGCCCCCTCGTTGTAATACTACCCAATAGCTATTTATTAGAGCAGAGTCTATAATCCCTAGCCATACTAAACTGCCGGGGCAATGGGTTTGAACAAGTGAGGTGACCCCAGTGCATATCTTATCAAATTTGACTCTTTTTTTCGTGTTACGGACGAAGAGTTCGTCCTTTAGGAATGCTTACCCCAGAAATTCTTTACCCCCTTGATGTAATACTACCCAATAGCTATTTATTAGAGCAGAGTCTATAATCCCTAACCATACAGAACTGCCGGGGCAATGGGTTTGAACAAGTAAGGTGATCCCAGTGCATATCTTATCAAATTTGACTTTTTTTTCGTGTTATGGACGAAGAATTCGGCCAGTAAGAATGCTTACCCCAGAAATTCTTTACACTCACCTTGTAGTCCTGTCCAATAGCTATTCACAAGAGTAGCTGCTATAATGCCTAGCCATAAAGAACTACCGAGACAATAGGTCGGAAAGTGGGCACCCGCAATGCGTATTTTATCGAATTAAGGCTTATTTCCATATGTCGGACGCAATTTTCGTCCTTTAGGAATGCTTACCCAAGAAATTATTTGCCCCCTCGTTGTAATACTACCCAATAGCTATTTATTAGAGCAGAGTCTATAATCCCTAGCCATACAGAACTGCCGAGGCAATGGGTTTGAACAAGTGAGGTGACCCCAGTGCATATCTTATCAAATTTGACTTTTTTTTTCGTGTTACGGACGAAGAATTCGGCCTTTAAGAATGCTTACCCCAGAATTTTTTTGCCCCCTCGTTGTAATACTACCCAATAGCTATTTATTAGAGCAGAGTCTATAATCCCTAGCCATACAAAACTGCCGGGGCAATGGGTTTGAACAAGTGAGGTGACCCCAGTGCATATCTTATCAAATTTGACTATTTTTTTCGTGTTACGGACGAAGAATTCGGCCTTTAAGAATGCTTACCCCATAACTTCTTTACCCTCACGTTGTAGTACTGTCCAATAGGTATTCATAAGAGTAGCTGCTATAATGCCTAGCCATAAAGAACTACCGAGACAATAGGTCGGAAAGTGGGCACCCCCAATGCGTATTTTATCGAATTAAGGCTTATTTCCATATTTCGGACGCAATTTTCGTCCTTTAGGAATGCTTACCCCAGAAATTCTTTGCCCCCTCGTTGTAATACTACCCAATAGCTATTCATTAGAGCAGAGTTTATAATCCCTAGCCACAAAGAACAGCCGGGACAATGGGTTTGAACAAGTGAGGTGACCCCAGTGCATATCTTATCAAATTTGACTTTTTGTTTCGTGTTACGGACGAAAAATTCGGCCTTTAAGAATGCTTACCCCAGAAATTCTTTACCCCCTCGTTGTAACACTACCCAATAGCTATTCATTAGAGCAGAGTTTATAATCCCTAGCCACAAAGAACAGCCGGGACAATAGGTTTGAACAAGTGAGGTGACCCTGTTTACATGGTTTAAAAAGAGGTTGTGTTGTGGGTACTAGTATAGTATATATATCATGACAAATTTATTTTACATCAACATTCTATATTTGGTTGTTAATATGGGTTTTGAAAACCACAAATGTGGATTAAACATGCTTTCATCACATCCTGAACTTAACAGATAATCGAATTGTCATCATGATATAATGGTAAATGCTAATTACAAAACTGTAAAGATGAGTTAGAAATTTGCAAACTAAATTAAGAATTTTGTTAATGGGATATACAACTTTTCTTATTTACTATATAAATCTTGCAGTGAACAAAAAAGTCAAAAACTATGATTTTAAATAAGAAAAAAATTGTCGCTCAAGTAGTTTACCAAACGCAATTGCAGGATGACGAATTGCAGGATAGATTTTTGTAAACAGAATTGCAGGATGAGAATTGCTGGATAGCTTGACACTAGTGTTGTTACTAGTGTACAAACGACAACCACTGAATTACAGGCTCCTGACTTGTGACAGGCACATACATAAATAATGTGGCGGGGTTAAACATGTTAGCGGGATCCCCCCTAACCTGGGACAGGGGTATAACAGTACAACATAAGAACGAACTATAAAAATAAGTTGAAAAAGGCTTAACTCATCAGATGGACAAAAATACTAGTCGACGTGGCCGTTCATCAACAAAAGAAAAATATTGAAATGCGACGTTTGAGGTATTATATATTCAGTTGACGAGATAATTTCAACTACAAGTTACATAAATTTAACCGAATTAACTCCCATTGTCCATTTGAATTGAATACGGTTTTTTTTATTATAAAATACGTCGAACTTGAGGACAATTTTGGAGTGAAAATGATTTGTAAAATACGGATATTTAAATATTTTAACAGGTGCGCCAATATCGCATGATTCGCCACTTGAATATTGAAATTATGACAACATTCACCAATCCCAACAATAGTATACAGATGTTATAAATTGACCATAGCATAATGTCTATAAAATTTGACGGTTGAATTTCTATGACTCAGAAAAAAAATCAAAATCAAATTCAAAGGGTACCTTCAGTTTACTGTTATAATTCTAGTTTTCAACAATTGAGTAAACTTTCAAGTGAATACATCGAAGCGTAATCAAGTTAGTGCATGTACTACACATGACAAAATGATCAAATACTAATACGATATGACAGTGTGCGTCCTGATAATAACGCGTACGACAAAACCAAAAAAAATCTAAATCAAAACGGAAGTTTACTTTAATCAATCGCAATGACAGCGTACTGTTTTGAGTAATCTAAGTATATTCAAGTTTCAAGAAAATTCCATTATCAGACAAATTGGGTTGATTTTGAGGCAGCAGTCCTTTTGCGCCAATAACTGTTTTTCAGGGGTATCACGTAATTTTAAAACATGTGGCGTAAACGTAGCAGTGGAGAAAATAATTGTGGCGCAAAAAGGACGCATTTTTGGAGCAAACGGATCTCTCCCGATTTTGACAGGTAAAACCCAGGGGCCGAGTCAACGAAAGGACTAGGACGTGTCTAAGAATGGTCCTAAGTTAGGTTAACGAAAGTCTCCAAAATTAAGATATGTCTTAAATTTGGTCCTTAAGTTGGGATATATGCATAGGTGTCTTATGATAGTCTTAGGATAATCCTAAAAGTTACGATGTCCTAAAGTTGAAATAAAAACAAGAAATTTACAAATTAATAGGTTTTATAGAAAGTCGAAAGATTCTTAAGGGACACTCAAAATCACAAGTCAAATACAAACTGACAAAGACATGACAAAAAAAAAGAATAAGCAAAGGACCAATACAAACAACAGTATGCAAACGCAATATATAAAAAAACGAGCGACACGAACCCCTATATATTTTTATATTTATCACTTTTTAATCAGTATTTAAAATAATAGAAAATAATGTTCACTTACATGTATGACAGTCATACGAGCATCATAGCTATGACTCTCTTTAGACAGCTTTGATTTACATCCTATGACATATGATAGTCATAAGATAATTATAAAATATGTCCTAAGATATATCTTATGACATATCTTATGATACTTTCGAATACCAGGCAAGTAAACTGTGAATTCTTTTTAGATTCGGTACATCGAGTACCCGCTTAACGAAACGCACGTGCACATACGTTAATATAGTACAATTAATAATCCTAGGAACGAAATAATCTGTATATTTATTATACAAAACCATGAGTTTCATCTAATATGTCGCAGGAGATTCAAATTTTAATTCACGTAGTTGAGAAAAATAAAATCCTTACGATTTAGCTAACTGAGAAAGACAACAGATATATTTAGTGCAAGTGTCACAGTGGAAAAATGGACAAGAATTGATTTTGAGACTTTTCGGACATTTTGTAAAAAATATTGCAAATATAACAAAACAGTAATTTTACAAAATCTTTTACAAAATGTCCGAAAAGTCTCAAAATCAATTTTTGTCAATTTTTCCACTGTGAGAACTTGGTTCCAACAGTCATTATTTTTTATGAGTAATTAAGTTTCAATATTTTTATTACGCTAGAAGTGCATTTTATTCGGAAAACAAGGTTTTGAACTATTTTTCAAATAATTTTATTAGACGTGACATACTCACCCCTTCTCGTCCAATGAAAAGTCAGTTTGTTCCCCTCTAATTTTCATAGTAAATGGTTTTCCATGCACTATGAAATGCTATACATGAATGACTTTTCATTGTCAATTAATGATGAGAGTGAACTCTTAATAACTGCACTAACGAAGTGTAAAATCTCCTGAGGCATTTCCCATGGGAAAAGAGGCTACTGATTAAAGATGAAAGAGCAAAGATTAAATCAAAACATTTTCAATTTTGCAAATGTTCATACATTTTCTAACGGCCGGTTCACATATATAGAATAAACAAAATCAATTTGGGTAAGGATGTAGGTAAAATAATACTAATTAAATTTATATACCTGACATATTTGAGGGATTTTTTTTTCTTTCAAAAAAACAATGCCAGACTGCTGATATATAAAGCAAAGAATTTTTTTCGAAGAAACACAAAACATGTAAATTTAACAATAAAAAGTACGCATTTAATGCTGAATGGTCTGAATTTAAATATATATACAGAGAGTTTTATATTTATATAAAAAAAGTCAAATTTCAAAAAGAGGATTTATATAACATTGTGTTGCTTTTTAAAATTAAAAAAATTAAGATAAATAAGTATTAAATTTTACCTGAAGCAGAAGAAATACAATTTATCCACAATTCTGTCCTCACAAACTATGTCCGAGCTTATTAATTCCATCCATTGAAATGATGATTACCTATGTTTTACATTTAGTTCATTATAAAAGGTGAACTCTAATTTAGGTTTGAATATTACAATGGGAAAGGATAATTTTGTATTACATCCCAGCTCCTTTATTCTAACAGGGGTGATCTGAGCCGGATCACCCCTACCAGATCACCCCAGTATGAGTTTCTTTGTTATGCATGCTTTCCTTTGTTCTGGAACATTTTTTGCGGGAATGTCAATCCACTATAAAACTTATAATCATTATTACGGAAAAGATTATCTATCAAAATTCACGTAGAAAAAATCCAGTGTATATGCTGGGACTCGAACTCAAGACCTGTAGCATATCAAGCCACGACACATACCACTACACCAGGATGACAGGATACGAGCTCATTAATTTAGCATACTTAAAGGAAGCAAGCTATTTTTATAAGTGAGGCGAGTTGTTAGACCTTTTGTCAGTGGGGTTTAAACCTTTTTCGTTAATAAGTGAGTTTTCAGACTGATTGGTCAATTTGATTTTACACTTTTTCAAAAGTGGGGCGAGTCGGTAAACAAGAGTAGGGTGATTTTTTTTTTTAAAAAGTGGCGATATAGTGTGGGTCGATTGGCAAGTGGGTCGATTTTACATTGTTTGATATCTACTAATCGTGTTTGGGGGTCATAAAGGGTATACATTATATAGTAATATATAAAGTATATTGTAATGGTTGTGTGGCGTTCTAAACTAGATTTTATGAATTGTAAAAGGTTTTTCATCTTATCTAAAACAGCTGGGATGTAAAATAATTATCCCGCTCGGACTTGATGTGTCAGTGTTAGATCACACTCTGGCCTTCGGCGATAAAGAACCCGTTTAACAATTCTGCAAAAGAGTCTGTTGATGGCCTGCTGCATCAGGCAAAATTTATCCCCGATCGAACTTTCCCTTACTTTCCATTGGCTGTCAAACTGTACAGCTTTCAACCCTTCATTAACCTTCCGTGTAAAACCAACATATTTCATTAATTGTAAATCTGTACTCGTTTCAAAAATGCATGTAATATTTGCTTTTATATATTAAACGAACATCAATCAATCCATCGTACTGTTTCGGACAGAATACTTTCTCTATCTGCATCAGTGTTTTTGATAGATGGATTTCTGCTTTGAATTTATCTGATGAGTTAATCTCTATTTATCTAATTTAGTTCATATGTTGTATTGTTTCCCCACTGTCCAAGATTTGGGGGGATTGGGCGTCTTCAAATTAGTTTAACCCCGCCACATTCTGTATGAGCCTGTCCCAAGTCAAGATCCTATAATTCGGTGGTTGTCGTTAGTTGCTGTATATTATATTTATTTTTCGTTCATTATTTTAATTTTGTACATAAATCAGGCCGTTAGTTTTCACGTTTGAATTGTTTTAAATTTGTCATTTCGTGGCCTTTTATATAGGTGACTCTGTGGTATGGATTTTACTCATAGTTGAAGGCCGTACGGTGACCTATAATTATTACTTTCTGTGTCATTTGGTCTCTTGTGGAGAGTTGTCTCATTAGCAATCATACCACATCTTATTTTTATTGTTATCCTATCTAATTACCAATTTTGAAGTGATCCAGTTGGGAATCGAATCTGAAATCTCCCGCACACAGGGTGAACAATCTTCCACGAGATCATAAAAAAAGTCTTTTATGCCATAGTTAGACTAATTATTGCAACCTCCCTTACACACAAACACACCCAAACACAAAAAGACAATAATGACAGAAACAAACAAAAAAAACAACAAATCGCTTTAAGATAGAAATTACTATCATTTAAATTTTGATTATTCTAAGAAAATCTATGCAGACTGAAGACTCCACTTGTCTGTCAATGAATTATACGACCGCAAAAAAATACTTGTTTCATGATAATGATTATCTACTTATACCCTGCCCAAACAGGAAATTGAGAGTGTATTGGGGCATAAAGTATGATAATGTTTGACCCTATATAAAGATAAGAAGATAATGTTTATGATATGATCGCCAACAAGACACCCCTCCACCAGAAACCAAATGACATAGAACTTGCAATTATAGTTATCCTCTGCAGGGTCAGATCCAGCCATTTATCGTCAAAAAGGGGGTTTCGATTCCCGCAATTACCCCACCACCTTTATACACGGAATCCGCCACTGCTATGCCTTCCGAACGTTAGACAAATCACTCTTGCCTTAAAAGAATGTATAAATACACATTATAGCTATTTGCTCGCCATTACTGGATAACACAAGGGTTCACGTAAAGTTTTGACGTTACTATGGAAAATTATTGACGCCACATAGGAAAAGTGGTTGATGTATGGCGTCGATAGTGCAAGTGTCGCAGATCATGGGAATCTCAGGTCAAGTATCGCAGATCATAGAACACGCGGGTCTATCAGATTTTTATTAATTCCAAATTTTCGTCTGTGTATATGCCAAAGACTTTAGCAACGCTTGTTGAGCCCTTTAATAGTTATCAAAGGTACCAGGATTATAATTTAGTACGCCAGACGCGCGTTTCGTCTACATAAGACTCATCAGTGACGCTCAGATCAAAATATTTATAAAGCCAAACAAGTACGAAGTTGAAGAGCATTGAGGATCCAAAATTCCAAAAAGTTGTGCCAAATACGGCTAAGGTAATCTATTCCTGGGATAAGAAAATCCTTAGTTTTTCGAAAATTCAAAGTTTTATATTCAGGAAATTTATAAAAATGACCACATAATTGATATTCATGTCAGCACCGAAGTGCTGACTACTGGGCTGGTGATACCCTCGGGGACGAAACGTCCACCAGCAGTGGCATCGACCCAGTGGTGTAAATAGTTATTTAAAACTCATCAAAAGAAACTCTTAAGACGTATCACAGATAATGATTCGCCATGCGTATTCCCAGTCTTCAAATATTTTGTCACACAAAAAGTGAGGACCTATCTTTGCCACCGATTCGGTTTTCTTTCTTTTTTTTCGTATTGGTATGTCTTTATTTCTCTTGTTGACGCGTTTGATGCATTGATAAATGAATTTTAGAATATTCCAAGACATAATGCACGAAATAAAGTTATTTTCATGACAAATTGTGATTTCCAAATGGTTATTTTATTTGTAGTCAAGTACATTTGTTTTACTTAGTTATAAAACTTAAAATATAAGTTGACAACTTTCTGCAATATACCGTACTACGGAAGCCTTTTAGGGCCATGTTAATTTACTTTTTCAAATTTGATATAAAAAATTATTAATTTGATAACACAGATAATCAATTTGATATAACATATTATCAATTTGATATATCAGATTTTCAATTTGATATAACAGATTTATTAATTTGATATAACAGATTATCAATTTGAAATAACAAAATATTTATTTGATATAACAGATAATCAATTTAGTATAACAAAGTATTAATTTGATATAAAAAAAATACCAATTTGATATAACAAATTGTGAATTTCTCTACAGATAGTATGATTTTATAATAATAATGACTAATTGAAAGATTGCATAACCCAAACTGGCACATTTTGTGTATTAATTGATTATTTAACTGACGTCTAGTGACAAATATCTAATGCATATTCAAAACTCAATTTAAAGGTTTAATGTTTCTATAACCCACCCGCCTCGCATTATCCCTTTATTTGAGACGGTTTTGGAGACTAGTTTCTCTATTTCGCACATGGTGTCTAAGAACGAACAAATATAAGAGAGCGAAGGGGGGTCTATTTGATCAATTTATATTTTCAAAACGAAGCGAAGAGTTCTATTGAGATATTAATTCGTGTTTCTAGGAACATAGGAACATGCAAGAATAAAAATGTATCACCTTCTTAAAAAAGCCTGGCATGTTGCTTTATTAATTTCAATATTATATATATATATAGGAAAATGAAAGGATTTATTAAAAATCCTTCAATTCATCATTGCATTTGTCTTAAAAATAAATTTGTTTCAATATATATTTTTGATTTGGATTTTTTTTATTAAAAATAAAGAAACATGCGTGAGATTATGAATGATTGTGGACTTTTAATTTTTGTTGAACAGATCACACGTGTATAATCTGAGCAGCTTAATAACGTTGTATATATAGGTTAAGGATTTCAGATCATGAGCAATGCAGACAACATTTATCTCTTATATATATATCCTTTATGTGGAAAACCCCAATCCATGCATAAGTAATTTGACATATCAAATTTCCTTTTTTGTTATATCAAATTAATAAATTGTTTTATCAAATAATAATAATCTGTTATATCAAATAAATAATTTGTTATATAAAATTTATAATCTGTTATATCAAATTAATAATTTGTCATATCAAATTGTAAAAGGTAAATTAGCATGGCCCCAAAAGGCTTCCGCAATATGCAACGGAAAGAAAATTCGCATGTTAGGTAGTTCTCAGTAAGATCAGTCGATAAAGTTTTACTTAACAGAATTAGCTCCGCATTTTAACGTGTGACTCGCGTATTAATATCTTTAAGCTAAGTCGAGCTCATTGATCATCGTAAATCTATACCGATTATAACTACCAGATTTAACAGCTAAATATTAAGCGTAAGTTTATTTTTTTCCAACTGTATGAAAATTTATGACAAAGTTTTGGGTTAAACTACAATTTGAAATGTTATATCGCAATCAGCCAATCTGCTTCTTTTTTTAAGTATTACATGAAGTATACAAATTACCTTGATTACCCCCTGGAACCTCATTTGATTTACCCAATTTGTGTGTGTTTTTGATGAAAGTGTGTTTCTCGATTGTTATGTTATTGTCCAAAAAATGTTTACAGAAAAGGTGCTGTACAATTACTGATCTATGATTTCGAACAACAGATGAATGGTTGTATTAAATAATGAGAACACAGTTTTGTTATTTTGATAAGTTAGAGTTAATTTACACTGTTGTTAGTTATATATAATAAATACTTTTTTATTAATCGTGTTTTAAATAAATTTTTATGTTCTAGTAAATTCTTGACTAAAAAGAATCCTGTTAATACCGTTTTCTATTTAATCATAGGTATATTTAAAAGTTTTATTCTGATACGTCTTACCATGCTATGTTTTAACATTTTTTTTAATAATTTTTAGTCATGCTTATGTAAAAACTAAAGGTAAAAACCCGGGGCCTGTTTATCGAAGCAGTTTTAGGATTAGGACGTGTCATATGACCAACTTAGAACATAGCTTAGTCCTAAGTGGGCTTATCAAACATGTCCCAACTTAAGCTAATCATAGGAATTGTCCTAACTTTAGGACACCAATTAAGGTGTCTTAAGATATGGTCCTAACTTTAGATATATTTAGGATGGTTAATTTATAAACAAATATTGTCGCCGCATATATACGTTTAAGAAGAAGGGCGAATAATATTCGTAGATATATATAGGAAGATGTGGTGTGAGTGCCAATGAGACAACTCTCCATCCAAATAACAATTGATAAAAGTAAACCATTATAGGTCAATGTAAGGCCTTCAATACGGAGCCTTGTGCAATAGACTTCTTATTATTGCCAATTGTTGGTTATTATTCCCAGAACTATATCCTGCAAGGGAGTCAGCTCTTTATAGGGGGTGGTCCACCTTCAGTCTTTCTAGATTCCCAGCGTATTCGGGCAAACTGCTTTTAAATATTTTTACTTGTTTACAAGCTCCATTTTTTCTTATTTCATTAACGATTTTTTGTATGTCTGTGTTGATTGCATTAACTTTACTTCATATTGAACCCAAAACCCTCTTTTTAGAACCATTGGTTGCAACATTTGAAAGTTTACTAAAAAGCAAAGTTTTACTCTTTTCCACTTCGTCCAGCAGAGTCTGTAGTTCTATGGCCGTGTCAACGAAGCTGTCCTAAGACTAGGACATGTCTTAGGATTGTCTCAGGACACGTCCCAGTCCTAATTCAGGGGCCGTATCAATGAAAGTATACCAATATATGTCCTAAGATATGCCTTAGGACCTTATTTAGGGTGGTCTTAGGACGTGTCTAAGACATGTCTTATGATGTAAAACAAAGCTATCTTAGGACAGTCCCAACTACAATGGTCCTAAGACCATCCTAACCCGTTTATTTAATTTTAAAAAATTGTAGAGAATTCTATGACATAAATTTAATTGTATTTCAATATATATGTAAAGGGAGGGATGGTGACTCTTTTTGGAAAAACAATCAACGCAAAATAAAAGTTTTAACTTAATACAAATAGATACGTTATTCTATACGATAACAATATAAATAAATTTCATACGACAACAAAACTTAATAGTCACAAAACTTTGTAAAATGCGTTATTCGTGGTGCAATTTTAGTATATAAACTAGTTTTGTCCTTAGGTCCACTCGATTTCATTACATGTATTGAATCAGAATTTTTTTCCACATTTAAATTATTATTGCACCGTTTGGTAAGGTTAATGATGAAAGTATTTTTCAAGCTTCAAAATGGGCGAATTATTTTAAATGAGCATAATAATTTGTCATCGTCAAACATATTTTTGGAGGGTTACTATTTATGCCCATTTTATATTAACTTGTATATATATAGAAAAGCAATTTTAGTTAAGTGAAGCTCTTTATCAAATGACTCTGCAATATCTCAATGTATTTATATATGTGCATCAAGTTAGTTCTAGAACACAGTGCACACACACAGTTCGTAATAATTTATGCTTAATATTCAAAAAATCCAAACTGAATAATATAAACGCTCTTTGTTGATATTTGGAAGTATTTTATGGATAAATTTGTCTGCAACTTGAAACTTGAAAATAACGTAACACAATTGAATCCTTATCAGATATTAGAAATTATTTTATTTAATTAGTTTAATTTTAGTCACAACTTTAATAGTTTATAATTGTATTAGTATTTTTATTATTGAGTTTTTGCCATATTTGTTGGGTTTTTTTCGTTATCGGACATCATAACTTTTAGGACTAATATCCTAAGACACCTATTAATATGTCCTAACTTTAGGACCAAATTAAGGACATATCTTATTTTTGGAGACTTTCGTTAACCTGACCTAGGACGTGTCCTAAAACCATCCTAAGACCCCGTTTACATTAGCAAAAAAGATCGATCTTTACTGAGATCGATCCTTTTAAGATCGATCTTTGGTCTAATGTAATCGGGAAAGATCGATCATCAATCGGACTTAAAAGTCTACCTCCAGAGGTGGTTTTAAAAAGATCGATCTTATTTGAATCGATTTTTCTTCAAGTGTAAATGCTTAGATCGATCGCGATCGATCCTTTTTTATTATATTTAGATATGAAAATAAATCTGCGCATGTTCGGCGGCAAAAACACAGTCACGTGTTTCAAAACGATGAATGGAATAAGAAAAGTTAACATAGATCTCGCTGTTTTGTGATTATCTTCTAAATCGATAAGTTCTATTTCTTTGCTGCAAATCCTCATCCTCAAACGCATTGACCGTTCGTTTTTAACCGATAGTCTACACACATGTCTTTGTTTCATAACTTGTGATGTATGAACCAAAATAATAATTATTAAATCCATACGAAATCCCAATGACCAAACTATTTTCTACATCATTTTGCAGTGTGTGCGAGATGCAGAATTTCCTTTAATATTCTATTTTTAGGATTATTTGATTACGAAATATAAGGTAATAATGTCAGACCGGTTCTTTTTATATTGTAGTGTAAACGCAACGGATTAAATAAGATGTGCAATGAAAACGCGAACTGGGTTTTTTAAGATCGATTCAAATAAAGATCGATTCAATTTTGTACCAGTGTTGATTTTTGATTTTTGGTGTTTTAACGCCACTTTTAAACACCGCATTTAGGTTATTTCGTGGCGGCCAGTTTTTAATGGTGGAGGAAGACGGAGTGCCCGGAGAAAACCACCGACCTTCGATAGGAAAATTGACAATCCTAGTCAATTAAGATTGGTTAAGATTCGAGTCGAGTGCACCCGCATGAGCGGGGTTCGAACTCACAACCCTAGTGTTGACTGGCTAGTGATTACAGTAGTAACTACTTATACCACTCGGTCTTCGAGGCCCCCACTTGTTTACACTTGTCTTAGACCCCGTGTACAAGAATAAACGGGGTCTAATACATGTCCTAGGACTAGTAGGACATGTCTTAGGATGGTCTAAGGACACGTCTTAGTCCTAAGTCATGTTAACGAAAGTCTCCTAAAATAAGATTTGTCCTAAATTTGGTCAAAAAGTTAGGATATATATATATATATATATATATATCCTAACTTGATATATATATATATATATTTAAGTACGTCTGAGTCAGTGACAACTCTACAACAGATGTATCCATCGGATCGCCATCAATGATGGTGATACATGGCTGTGTACATAATGTATACACAACTCGTCTAAACATCAACCCAACAATGTTAGATCTGTAAATTTGCTTTCGCAAATTTTTTGTTCTTCCCTCGCCGGGATTTGAACCCTTGCTACTGATATATCGTGACACCAAATCGCCTGCACTGCAGCCGTCCCGCTAGACCACACGACTACAGTACATGATATATAAGGCATGGAGATGTTATTGTTACAGATCAGCTCAATTATCTATAGTAAAGGATCCTACAAATTAATGCAAGATACAGTCACAGAAAATAATTATATTTATAATGTACACAGCCATGTATCACCATCATTGCTGGTGATCCGATGGATAAATCTGTTGTAGAGTTGTCACTGACTCAGACGTACTTATATATATATATATAATGACTGAATAAATAGTCAACGATCAATCTTACGGGGCGATGGATCATGTAATATGATTCTGTACACTACAAAATATAATATATAACAAGTCAAAAAGGGTACAAAATCACCATTAAATAACTATAAAATGAACAAATATTAGATATTTCGGATAACAGATATCCTTCTTCAATAATAGCACGATGTCAAATGAATCATGTCAATATATTCAAACTGAGAAACTATTAAAATCTTGAAATTTAAACAATTTAAGCGAACACCACAGCCGCTGGTACAATTTTAAAATTTCAAAACACGGCGCAAAGATTACAAAGACATGCCAAATAAAAATAGTTATTTGCGATGTGAACTGGCACAACTCTAAATTTCCAAAGGTTGTGACAGTTTAGATGTTATAACTGCATGGAGGGCAGTCCTCAAACAAAAAAATCAAAAATGCCGTAACCGATCCTAGTTGGTATAATATTTCAAATTTGACAACGGTAGGGCAATTGAAACAGAAACTACATATTTAAGCCTCCCAAACGAATAGCAGTTTAATAATGATTACAAAAATAAGTTTTATCTAATAAGGTAAAATAATTGAACGTGGCTACGTACTTATACATCCATCCCATTAGCGTCGTAATACAGTACATGATATATAAGGCATGAAGATGGAATTGTTACAGATCAACTGAAATATCTATTGTAAAGGACCCCACAAATTAATGCAAGATACAGTCACAGAAATAAATATATTTATAAGTACGTCTGAACCAGTGACAACTCTACAACAGATTTATCCATCGGATCACCAGCAGTGATGGTGATACATGGCTTGTACATTCTGTATATACAACTCGTCTAAACATCAGCCCAACAATGTTAGATCTGTAAATTTGCTTTCGCAAATTTTTTATTCGAACTCATGCTACTGAGATATCGTGACATCAAATCGGCTGCACCGTATCCGACGCGCTAGACCACTCGACCACATTGGCTTCACAAAAATAAAGCTTTCGGTGGCCGGGTGTTACCTTTCCTTGTCAGTTTTAATCTAGCGTCGTAATACAGTACATGATATATAAGGCATGAAGATGGAATTGTTACAGATCAGCTGAAATATCTATTGTAAAGGATCCCACAAATTAATGCAAGATACAGTCACGGAAATAATCATATTTATAAGTACGTCTGAACCAGTTACAACTCTACAACAGATTTATCCATCGGATCACCGGCAGTGATGGTGATACATGATGACTGTGTACATTCTGTATATACAACTCGTCTAAACATCCGATTGGTCGCAGCAGTCCATTCCATTATTCAAAATGTCCATTTCATTATTTAAAATTGGCTATTTCTTAATTTTCACGCGTATTTTGGCATTTAGGTCCTCCGTAACCCCTCTAATGGTCATTGCGGCTAATCGACAAATTTATTCATAAACAGGGGATGAAGAATAGCAAAGCTCCAGTGAAAATAAAAAAAGACAACGTAGAGTATTTTAATTTTTATAAATACATGTTTTGGTATTCAGGTCGTCCTTACATTGAACCAAGAAATTTTTGTTAAAAATAGTTATCCTCCGAAACTAAACGAATAAATAAAGTTAAAAATTTCAAAGAATGTTTTGATTTTTTTTCTACATTAATTTGAAAAATGGTTAGATAACACCAAAATGACGAATTCAGAAATACGGGATATAGTGTCACAGTTAAACAATATTTTTTTTATTTCATTATTCACTTTTCAACTTGAATACTGAAATATAATCTGTTTCATTATTCATTATTCATCACTTAACGTTGAATAGTGAATAATGAACTATATTTCATTATTCATTATTGAATTTTGAATAATGGAAAATTAATAATGGACGTACTTCAGCGCGGTGTAAGAACGCCAAATAAACGAAATATCCAACAACATTTTGTGCAATTATGATCTATTATTTCTTTTCAAAACACAAATAAAATGCAATATTATAACACAACAGGATACACCAAGAACAATGCGTACTTAGATTATTTCATTCGTATTTCAGGCGGACTGCATACATATTTTGATCGAATAACTAAAATTAGTAATGGAATATAAAATACATGTAACTATAGTACACATAACTGAATTTATCAAAAGAATAACTGAAGTATAATTGTGACAAGATAAAAGGAAACAAGATATGGCCCGCGCATGATCGTGTTTCTATCTCGTACTATATATTCAGAGCATAGATAATATTTTTAAACTGCTATAACTTTCGCATATTGTTATCTTGGACTATTAAGATTTATTAGCTCTTCAATCTGGTAAGGTTTAAATGAATTTTAAGATGATGTTTTCCCATTGACTAGGATTCTGTGTATTACATAGTTATATATATATAATAAGTTACTTTTAACCTTAAATATATTCATTTTACAACACAATTGTATTCATGTTTTCAATTTAACAGAAAACAACACGTGAACCTTATTTTCCTTTATTTTTTAAAGTAAAATTAATTTGGTCTAATAAAATGAGCCTAAAACATTGAATTTCTTGTTTAAAACATAGTACTTGTCAAGTGTTATGATATATCTCGGACTGTACATCGAATGTAACCAGGTCCACTTGGCCTAAAAAAATCGGCCTAAAGCAAACTCGGAACATCACAAACTTTGATTTTTAAAAAAATAGTGAACAACTCGGCCTATAAATTATAGATTGTGTTTTTTTGTGTACTCTTTTATTTTATCTTATTTTTTTTATTACAATAAATACGATTTACAAATTAAAAATAAATAATTTCCTTTTTCGAGTGGCACTTGAAGATTTGATTGCAACTGGCTACACTTTTTCGTAGACTGAATCTACTGGCATTTCCGAAAAAAATATGACAATTTTTAGTGTCCAAATAAAAGTTTCAGATTTCAAAGTCGTCATAATTATCATTAAGCGAAAAAGACATTTGACGGCCACTATAAAGTGTTAGTCTGACAGAAAAATACAGTTGTATTGTATATTTAAAAAAAGAAGATGTGGTATGATTGCCAATGAGGCAACTCTCCACAAGAGACCAAATGACACTGAAATTAACAACTATAGGTCACCTTACGGACTTTAAAAATGAGCAAAGCCCCTACCGCATAGTCAGCTATAAAAGGCCCAGAAATGTAAAATGTAAAAAAAAAACTAACGGCCTAATTTATGTACAAAAAATGAACGAATAACAAAATATGTAACACATCAACAAACGAAAACCACTGAATTACAGGCTCCTGACTTGGGACAGGCGCATACATACAGAATGTGGTGGGGTTAAACATGTTATCGGAATCCCAACCCTCCCCTAACCTGGGACAGTGGTGTAACAGTACACCATAAGAACTAACTATACAAATCAGTGGAAAAATACTTAACTCATCAGATGGGTACAAATAACATATATCTAACAAAAACACAGTGGACGTGGCCGGGTACTTAAGCTTGTACATCCCAACAACAAAAAGACACTAAGTACTGATCTGAGAGTATTCAAAGTTACTGACAGCTAGTTCAAAACAACTAACAACTAATAAAAACAAAGCAAGCATCTAAGACTATAGTTCCTTTATAATAATGCTTATATGATCAAATACGTTGATCGATATTAAACCAGTGATTTGTATAGTCATACTATTTAAATCCTTGACTAAACTCATCAATTTGCAGTTTTAATTTCACTGAAACCTAAAGATTATTGTACCTTAACCTTGCAGTTATCTTTCCCGAAATTTTTAATTCTGTCTGCACCTTATATATTTTCGGCACACTTGGAATGCGTTCAGAAGACAGTTCTGTCTTGTTTTATTGAACTTTTGGTTGATTCCGCGTCTGGAACTCGCCAACCGAGTGCACCAGAAAAAAAACCAATTGCGAACACAATTTTCTCTTCATAAAAGCTACAATTTATCAAAATAATGTATATTTGAAAGTTTGTCTATTCTTATAGAAGCATAATTCTTTTATTTGCAAAGGATTTTTGCCATGATTGCTTGCTACTTTCAAATTAAAATGTATATCAGATTGTTAAAACACTTTAAAAGTTTCTACTGTACTTACACACAATCTGATAAAAAACCCAGATGCTTTCTAATTTAATTGAATTGTCCTTTGGAAAATCTGATTGCAGATATTTTTTCTGCAACTCATTGAACGCCTTTATCTTTATTGGGAAACGTTACTACGCAAGACATACTTCCTAGAACTGTGGTAGTAATATAGGTTCAAACCATAACAGTTTATTGACACGTATTCCTATGGTCACCATTTGCGGCCCTTTGGTAGAATTGTACCACGGAATTTACCTAGGGGAACTTACTTCAAATGAAAATATTATTAGTAGCAATAATTGACTTTTCTGAATTTGGATATTTCAGTTTCACAGCGGAAAATCGTAAACAAAATCTACTACGGAAGAGAAAATTGTTTCCCTGTTGCTAAATTTCTTTTTTGGACGTTGATGTTGCTTCCTTACAGTGTGTGAACATGTATTAAGTTGTTCGTATTTTCGTGTCTGCAGTGACGTTTTAGTGAAAATAATATATGTATAGCTGAATCAATAGTCAGTCAAGAATTTCGTTGAAATAACTTAAAACCTTTACTAAATATGCCATATTTGTTCATGAATACAAATATATAGTTTTGACTTTGATGGTTCCTTAAGAATCTTATATAAATTGATTGTTTTTATGTGTTGCACCGCACAAGGTCATGCTTTTCTTAGACTGTTTATTACGTCTACTATATTGAATCGTTTAGATGTATTCTGATTGATACTTAGTCTGGGAGAACATAATGTATTTATTAGTCGTTATTTGTTTTGATCTATTTTTCTGTAACTGCTAGTATTCTTATTTTGGAACTTTATATGTCATTTGTTTTTATGTAACTTTTTGTTTGTGTTTCATGCCAATTTGATGAGTCCAGACATTCCTAACTGATTTTTACAGTTTGTTATTATAGTATGCTGTAACACTACTGTCCCATACTGAGGGAGAGTTGCACGCACATAACACGTTTAACCCCACCACATTCAATGTGTGCCTGTCTCACGGAAACTCACGAAAAAAACTTTAACGTGTTTAACATGAAAATAATATAATTTCATGGAATCACATCTCTATGTTCTGTAAACCCTTAAGCCGGAATCAAAACCGTAATGCTGGTCCATACTGTAAAACGTTCACATCATGATGATAAGCAATAGGGATCTTCATGGTTAGTTCAGCCATATTGGATAGGGGGGAGATTTTCATAATGGAGGTAAAAATAGTGTGAAAAATACGGGAAAACATCATTAAAACAAAGCAGTTGCTTGGAAACACACATAGGATTTCCCATACTTTCATACTATTTCCACTCTTTCTAAAAAATCTGCCCCCTATCCAATATGGCCGAACTAACCGCGAAGAGCCCTATTGTACTTAGCAATGAGTTTTTGTGAACTATTGGACGAGTAAGACGGACAGATGAACAAACCTGACACAATACCGACAACTTATAAGGTGCATATAAACCAAAAATAATTCATCTCTCACGTAAACGAATAGACAATTATTTATTAAGGCACTAAGATATGTAACGAGGTCGAGATCAAGCGCAAAATCATTATTAATAATATGAATTAACCAATTCGACTTCCACATCCTTGCATTTATTCGTAGATGCATTATTTATTTTCATTTGTTGTTATGGGCTTTGAACTCTCAGTACTCTTAGATCTATACTTAGTGTCTTTTTTGTGTGATTATATAAGTACTCGTCCACGTCCACTCTGTGTTTTGGTTAGATGTATTTCTATTAGTATCTATCTGATGAGTTAACTGATATTTGTTCTTATGTTGAACACTATTACACCATTGTCCGAGGTTATGGGAGGCTTTGTGCCTTTAAACGATTAAAACGATCCCACATTCTATAAATGTGTCTGTTCAATGTCAGGAGCCTGTTATTTATTATTGTCTGTTGTTGCTGTGTAATATATTTATTTTTTGTTCATTATTTTGTAGATGAATTAGGCTGTTAGTTGTTTCGTTTGAGTTTTACATTTCTCATTAAGGGACCATTTATAGATGACTATGCGGTATGGAATTTGTTGAAGGCCGTACGGTGACTTATTGTTATCGATTTCGGTGTCATTTGGTCTCTTGTGAAGAGTTGTGTCATTGAAGCACTATTTTCAAGTACTGAGTGCAAACCTGCAACTCGGTAAATCTTTTTTTTAAACTCAAGTTAAGTTAATATTTTGATAAGTGTCTCATTGGCAATAAAATTCATACTTACAAACTTTTGGAAATCACCATAATGTCGTTTTTATAACCTTCAAGACATTTTCAAAGGTTATGTTTTACGGCATTTTTTATCATGTTAATCTTCCTCTAGATAAAGTGTCATTCTTTTAACATTCCTGTATATGAGGAATAACCAAAAATGTACCATACGTCAATTATTTCTGTTTTGATTGGCTGATTCTGAACCTTTTTTCTTTGGGTAGAAAACACCTGGGGCCGTGTCAACGAAGCTGTCCTAGAACTAAGACATGTCTTAGGATGGTCTTAGGACACGTCTCAGTCCTAAGTCAGGTTAACAAAAGTCTCCTAAAATAAAATATGTCCTAAATTTGGTCCTAAAGTTATGATATACAATTAGGTTTCTTAGGATAGTCCTAAAGGTTACATCGTCCTAAAACGTAATAAAAACAACAAATATGGCATAAACTCAATACTAAAAATACTTATACAATATTATTAGATAAAAATAATTAAAAAAAAGTATTATTTAATAGTGGAAGATATTAGCAGGCAAAATCGAGGGAATTGTGCAAATGATGATACAAGCATGAAAATTACCACAAAGCATCATTATTATGTACTTTTAAAGAAACAACTGCTGGCCATTAAAAAAAATCATTTTTTCAAGATGGCCACCGCCGTTTTCTAAAATGACTGCTTTTTCAGTTTGAAAATACTGATTTTTTCTGGAAAACTTTTCGTTTACCTTCTTTTAGTGAAAAACAGCTGTCAGGTTTGGTAGCTACCTTCCTTACATGTGAATAATTCACTAGACATGAGTATTTAACATATACAGGATTTGCGCATGCGCGAAAATTTTAACAAACTTCATTAAAAAATATTTTAACTATTTACTATAAAATAAGTGATTTGGGATTTTCAATGATATTATGATTTGGTTTAATAATATTCTTCAAGTTTATGACACGATTTAATAATTTTGCGCATGCGCAAACTATTTATAGACATAATGAGTCATTAGTATGCACTACCAGGGCAAACCGTAGTTCATCTCATTACTTTTAAAAGCAAGTTAGTGTAAAATCTATGATGCCACTGTTTAAAAACAAGCCCATTCAGTTGCAATGATCAGGCATTTGATGGATAAGACGGAAAATGTGATTAATATGAGAAAAACATCAATAGTAACGGCAGATCAGCCACTTTTGGTAATGGGTAATCAGTGGAAATCGCCTGATTTGTACAAAGAAGATAAGTTTATCGTCAATTGAGGTGGATTTCACATTGAAATGACTTGTTATAAAATTCTGGGTGATATATTACGTGAAATAGATAGACATATGTCCTCACTCAAACCATTATTGCAACACATAGAACGGTAAATTCTTGTATGTATGTTCAAATGTACCTAGCACTAGACACGCGCATCAGATAACTCTATGTGTTTTAGCTTGAATTGTATATATCGGCTTAAGAGAGCTAAACACAGAAATTATAATCATGTCATGACTCTGTAACGTTCAATGATTTGATAGACTGGTGTAAGAAAATATAGTCATCTCTACCACAGTTCAATTCCTGGCGTTCAATTATAAAATAAAACTTCTTGTGAATTTGGTAGTATGCTCATGTCATGAGTCAGATTTTGTACAAACAGTCCATATAAAGCATGATACCGTATTCATTTAGGTCTTGATCGTGTAACATATTCTCGATCACTACCGACCTTTTTCAAGATATGGCTTCCCTTCTCTTACGTCACCCACAGGTGGCAATTGATTTTGAAAATGATAATTTCAATGTACGTAAGACCAGCAAATATTTTGCTTATAACACAATTGATCAGACAAAAAACTCAAAATCATACAATTGTAAAGGGCGATGTGTTGTCATAGGTTTAACCGAAGACCCCATTTAGACGTATTGATGGTAGCTGGACCAGAAGTCAGTAGACTATCAGATGAATTTGCAAGATCTAGTGGTTTGAGGCTTTCTATAATAGATGAACGACTTAATGAACACAAAGGATTTCTCTAAAAAGATAAAAGGCAGATAATTTGAAGATCGTTTAAAGCAAATACAATACGAAGGAGAACCGGTGTCTTATAACCAGATCAAAACGAACAACTTCCTATTATGTCGGTAAAATAAAACTGTAAACGTTTTGTAGATATCTTTTCTAGACTTTTTCGCAGTGGACAAACTGATTTGGAATATGTCTTAATCCATAAAGACAAACTGCTCCTCCGTTTTTGACTTCGGATGTCGTTTCTTACAGTGGTATGAAATCGGTGCAAATGGATACACTTGAAACATTATGCAATTTGCAGATCCAAATTCTGACGCATTTACCGTTGATGGGGCAGTAATGGTTAATTCCAGGCCACCTTGTAGGGCAACAATATTGGATGATTTTGCAATTGTGTCATACGATCTTAAATAAAATCTTTCATCGATAAGTATTCAAGAGTAGACATTGTATTAGATTTACTAAAAAGACAAAAGTTGGGTTCTGGAGTAGTTTTCTCTATGAAGATGACAACGAAACGAAATTTTTGCCGACAGAAATGCTTCTATATAGACTAATAAGGATACTTTCCAGCTACCCCTTGTAAGCATGGAGAAGCAGATATACGAATGTTTGTCCATGATCGGCATGATTATGAAAAATGTTGTAAGACGGTTATTTAAGGTAGCACCGACACAGATGCAGTAGTATTAAGAATTGCAGCACTCCAAAAATGTGGTGGAACAAACTGTGAAAAGGTATTGGCATGAATGAAGACTTTTGATGGCTTATATCAAAGGCGTTTGGTCCTCGTATAGCTACTCTTCCTTTCATTTATTCAGTGGATGTGACACTAAGGAAATAAGTCAGTATTTCAACATGTAAGGGACGTACTTATTTCTTTGCTGAAGTATAAGGACACATACATGGACATAAATGAAGCATTTGTTTGCATCATATCTGACAGAACAACATCACTACTTGCTGTTAACGAGGCATGAGGTAAATGTTTTCCCAGGTAGCAGCGGCATTGTGATGTACATTGTAGTTCCGCCGACAAGAGTTTTTTTTTCCGGAGCACATCCAAAGAGCAGCGTATCAAGGAGGATAGGTTTGGGCTCAGCCTGATTTATGTACCAATTCATGAACACTGGGGTTGGATGAAAGAAAAAAATCGATGACAGTTGGGAACCAAAAAGGACTTCTTCGGCTGCCGTTAAAGTTGCATCCTCCTGTCGGGAACTTTTGAATGAGGAGGCGAAAAATCCAGTTGTGTTGGTGTCTGTAAATGCTACCGTTCTGTCCTTCCTTGTACGAGTTTTGTTATTGGCTACTGTCAGATAATTATAAGATAATGAACCTGTCTTTCTATCAAAATTAGGCATGTAATCTTAACAATGAATGTGATATCACTTGTTAAGTTGATGAAAATTATAAAAAAAATACATTTTTTCAAAATTTTTGCCACCATTTGAAACCGGAAATCGCTTATTTTTGTGATGTTTTTTCGTACTTAAGGAAATGTAATTAACGCTTAATAAAAACTTACATTGGATTATACCTATAATACAACTTTCAAGGATTTCAACTGGATATGATGCCATTTGCAAAATGATCGGTGGCCATCTTGAAAAAATGGAAATATTTGATGGCCAGCACCTGATTTCTTTTACTTATCATTTAGTCCACCTTTATACCAAATTTCATGCTTGTATTTTATGCTTGTGTTATTATTTGTTAAGTTGATGAAAATTGTTAAAATATTTTCTACGTATTTGCCTCTAATTAGGAACCGGAAATTACTATTTTTCTTCATTTAAGTGATGTTTTGTCGTACTAAGGAGCTGGTTTTAACGTTTTATCATAAATCACATTGGATTATACATTACACATCTTTCAAGGATAAAAATCCCTTGTAAAATTGCTTGAAAGTAAAAAAAATCGAAATTTTTTACTCTTTTGCCGACATTTTGAAACCGGAAGTCACCTATAGTTTCATTAATGTATTGTCTAGTGGTTATTTATGAACTGTCATTTAATTTTTATCAAAACTTATAATGGATTTTACATTAAACACACCTTTCAAAGGATTAACAAATAATGGCTAATTTGTTATGACGCCATTTTTAAAATGTGTGGTGGCCATCTTGAAAAAATGATTTTTTTTTCTGGCCAGCAGCGGATTTTTTATAAGTATCATTTAGTTAACCTTTATACCAAATTTCATGCTTGTATCACGATTTGCACAATTATGTCCATAATATCTCCCACTATAAGGTTTGTTAAAGATTTAATTGTATTAAATTAAATTATTTCATGCTGCCTTTTTTTGAAGCCTAAATGATACTATCATCATAGGCAACATATTTTAAATAATTCAAATATGGGGAAAAGTTTTTGTTTTACCTAATCCGGATTCGATACATGTAATGAAATCGAGTGGACTTAAGGACAAAACTAATTTATTTACTAAAATTGCAGTACGAATATCACACAGTTTAGTGACCATTTACTTTTGTTTTCGTATTAAATTCATTTATATCTTTTATCATATTTAATAACGTATTTATTAGTATTCTGTAAAAACTTTTACTTTTATTTTGCGTTAAGGTTCATCATAACAAATTGACAAATATGGCCGTATTTTAACCTTAAAATTTATTCTATGTACAGACTTACCTGTGCTGCTGTTTGGAAAGTTTTAAGACCTAGAATCCAATAGATATATAAAAGTTAAATCCATTTTGTGTTCAAGAAAGCTAAAATCTTTTCTGTTTTTTTATGAGCATTTTTTTCCTTTCTGCAGAAGGTGTAAAAATAAACAAACACCTGAATTACTTTGATATTGTCCACTCAGCATGCTCAGATAAATTCTTTAACTCACCTGTAGTTGGGAAGATACCTACTGCCCATGTCAATTAAGGACAATCAAAACAATACAAACCTGTTGTTTACCTCAGGAAGCATTTCAAAGTTGTTCCACAACTTAGTTAATTTTCACACCTAATGCATGAAGGGAAAAAATGCCCATCAAAGTTCAAGAAAGATTTCACCTTTCTGATATGCAAAATACATTTAACTTTTATATATCCCCTGTATATATGTTACAGTAAATAGGTGAAATTAGGAATTACACGTAATTACTGAACATTTCAGTAAATACCTGTAATTACTAGTCAATTTAGTAATTTCATGTATTTACTAGTTGTTTCAGTGATTACTGGTAATTACTGATTTTTTTGTCATTTTTACAGCTATTTATTAACTTGATGTTTTTGTTTTAAAATTAAAAAAACATAACTCAAGATACCAAATAAGAAAGTAAAGGTGTAGGGATTTTAAGGGAGCTTACTTGGGGATGTAGGAATATAAAGCACATCAAAAGTGCATACCCTTTAGTGTGAATTGAAACTGGAAAATGGTTGTTTTTTTGGTCTTGAAACTCCGTTAATATATGCATGCAAGACAATGATATCAATCCAAAATTGATTTTTATAATTTTGTTAAACTAAAATTTCAACCATGCACTGTGGTTTAAAACTTTAAAATAACTTTCTCCAAATATCTTGGATTTCTATCAAACTTGGACAAAAGCTACTAGTAAATGTTTATGATCATAAGATAATATCCGAAAGTAAAGATTGTAAAAAAATCCTTTTTTTTCTTATATTACTTATAAACATGATAAATGGACTAGTTAGTTTCCCAGTTAACATTACATAAACTCTGCAGTTAAAGTTTTTAAAACATTATATTTTATAAACCATCCTGGATTTTTACCCAATTTTGACAGAAGCTTCTTATAGTACTAGTCAAAAGATAGTATCTAGAGGAAAATTTTAATATTTTTTTCTCATTTTTGTTGAGCCTGCGATTAACAGCAAAAGTAGGCGAGCCTATTTGTTCTGCCAAACCCTTACAATTTTTCAAAATAGCTTAATATATCGATAACCCATCTTCAGCTAAGTCACATGCATACGTATTCAAGGAGGTCCAAATATTCACTCACAAGTGCACAACTCATCAACCGTGTTTCTAACTAATTTAACAAAATAGAACTAGATTGGCTACTAACAGTGAATTATAACTTCACTATATCATTTTTATCAATGATTTACTAGTAACAACAAAAAATATATATATTTTTTATATCTCGAAGCTTATGCACATAACAGTTCATTCCAGTTCTTAACCTTCACAACGTTATCTGATCTTTATAAGGTAATAAGTCTAAATATTCTTCAAACTCAAAGATTTTTTGAAAAAACTTAAAACATAATGCTTTGGGAGAATTTTCCATTTCTAATTTGCATGTCTGCTGAAATTGGTCAAAATTATCTGTATAATGTTCAATTTGAACCATTTTGGATTAAAACTAAAGTTACTCTGATTTAACCAAATATTTGAAAGTCCATATGTATTCAAGATATTTTGAATACAAATCAACCATTCAATATTTTCAGAGTACTAACTGATCTTCTAGTTAGTATAACCATAATTTTTGATCATCTGACCATAATACAACATTGTTTAAGCAGTCAGTAAATAGGTGTAAAAACTCATTTTAAAGTTAGTAACTACTGGTAATGACTGGGCCGTTGCAGAAATTACTTGTATTAACTAAGTGCACCAGAAAATACCTGTAATTCCTAAATTTGAGTAATTACATGTAATTCCTAATTTCACCTATTTATATTATTATGCAAATGGTAGAAGTCCGTTTGTGAATTTATTTTCCAGACCTCCGACGGATGTATAACGGACACGTAACGGATACAAAATGGAAACGAAATGGACGAGTACCGTACAAAACGGACGTTCAACGGACATTTTATCCGTTGGACGTCCGTTCAAAGTTTTGAACATGCTCAAAATTTATCACTGGACAGAACGGACGTCGACGGATAAAACGTTCGCTTAACAGACATGCAACGGATATGGACGAACGTCTAACGGATAAGAACGTACGTCTAACGGACATACACGGATGGAAAAAAGTTACCCGTTAGGCCTCCGTTTGAGCTATCCGGTAAGGTGTGACCGAGGCTCTAAAGATATACAAACAAAACAAATGATTTAGTTTTTGTTATGATGAAATAATACTTCAAAATATAATTAAAAAAAACTTCAAAACTATCTATAACTCTTATTTATGTCTACTTTTATTTCAGACTTGTCAATAACTTCGCTGTCAAAATTGAAAACAACACGTTATAAATTTCATGCATCCAAAGCACTGTTCTTGACACATTCAGCAAGAAGGCTCAAAGCCGAATTATTTTATATCCAAGGATGTGTAAAAAAAAAAAAAGCGAAATAGTTAAAGCTAGATCTATGTCAAAATATCTCATCACCAAAAGAAAAAAATGTTTTCTACTATGTATGAGTTGAACTTCTGTTTCTTCAAATGACGATGAGTAGGGATTTATTTCTTATGAGGTTGTAAGACTACAAGGTAAAATTTTCGCCAATACTGAAACTCGTTACTTTCAAATGTTTGCTTTAATACGCACAGTTATGCTGTCCTTTAAATGTTAAAATAATGAAACATAAAGTTTAGGCGTCTGCTTTAGTTACTTTTTTTAACTTATCTAAATCGCTTATATGCTCAATATCTGGTTCATCATAAATGATCACAACTTGCTCCATGAAGATCGCCATTTCCATTATTCTCATTAAGTTAATCTATTTGATTCCTTACAACATTCCTCATTTTCCCTCTTATGTAACCTCGTTTAAAATTGTATATAATCTGGTAGGATAATTGTCATATATCTTGCACAAAATACTACGGGGCGCCGAGTGTGATTTTGTACACGAAATTCATTTTGTACGGACAAACGTGAGTTTTGTTCAACAAAATAGGTTCAGTTCAACAAAATTTGTAGCATACTACAAATTTAAGATTTTGTCATACAAACTTATCTTTCAGTGGACAAAAGTTACTTTTGTCATGACAAGATTCATTTTTGTAACACAGACTTTACCTTTGTTACCTAATTTGAAAATTGGTTGACAAAAGTCAATTTTGTGTGCAAAATAGTTAAGTTTGGATTCTGTGAACAAATTTGCAAACAAAATCGACTTTTGTGAGTCAAAATTGACCTTGTGAGACAAAATTGACAAAATTGATTTTTGTCTCACAAAAGTCAATTTTGTGCTCACAAAATTGAATTTGTCGTCACAAGGTTCAGATTTGTGAGACAAAATTGAGTTTTGTGAAACAAAATTGAGTTTTGTGAAACAAAATTGAGTTTTGTGAAACAAAATTGACTTTTAGACACAAAATTGACTTTCAATTTTGTCTCATAAAAGTCAATTTTGTCTCACTTAAGTCAATTTTGTCTCACAAAATTGAATCATATCTCACACAATTGACTTTTGTGTTTTAATTTCCATATCAGGTAACAAAAGTCAATTCTGTATGCAAATATGTTTATATTTGCATACTTTTTTGACAAATTGACTTTTGTCATGAATTCTGTCTACAAAAATGAATTTTGCCATGACAAAAATGAATTTTGCCATGACAAAAATTTATTTTGTCTACAAAAATGATTTTTGTTATCAAAAAATTGAAGTTCTCATAAAACAAGTCTGTTTCACATAGTATTGTAAGACAAAAATTATTTTGTTATAACAGAATTGAATTTTGTACAAAACCACAAGAGTCCCATTCGGCACCCCGTAATTTCTGCATTTTGAATGTTTGTTTCTAGATGTCTAATTTCACTCAGTCCTTTGTTTATACAGCAGATTGATTGTATTGACATAAATGTCACCCGCTAACCGGCCTGTAAGTTTTAATAAAGGGGGAGATAACCTGTGTCATAGTGGAGTAACATCCAACTATCATATTTGTTGAACTTTTAAAGTGCATTTAATTGTTTTTTCAATTAATTAAGTTATACGGAATGCATCCATCAGAAAACTATCATGTAGGGAGGATGGCTAGTACAAAAATATAATACAGATTTGCTATATAAAAACAGGACACTTTAGATCGAATGAAAACTCATCAAAGCATAAGCTTAAAGTTTTGTACGTTAGCCTACTAAAGACTCATCACCGAAGATCAAATAAAAACATGTTGAACATCAAATAAAGTACAACGTTAAAAAGCGTTGAGGCCTTAACATTCGGAAAAGAAAATCCTTAGTAATTCGAAAATGCAAAGATTTGAATGCCTACGCCAATAATGTCTCTGATACAAAATCCGGATTAGTTTTAACCTTTCAAATATAGCTCATTAAAAAGTGTTTTTACCATCAGCAATTTGCCTACCTAGTAAATACATTTTATACACTTATATTCAGTTGTTTATTATAACCAAATTAAATCTGTCACTGAATGTTCAGCATCTGACTGAAGACCTCAAAGAACAACATTTTACTCTCAAGACACTAGCGAATAGCTTTTATTGTTAGTTTGTCAAGGAATTCTACCGGTCTAGCAGAACGGAGTTTTGGTTTTGTTACATTAAATATATTTTGTTAATGGTGCCATCATTTCAATATATTTAACTATCCTCGAAGAATTTATCACACAATTATGACTGTAGAAAGAATAACAGCAATCGATCAATGAATCAGAGGTAAATGAGGTATGCATTAGGTAGATGATTCATTTTTGTCGAGCCGTCGACTTAAGTCGAAAAAGCGAGACTAAGCAATCCTACATTCCGTCGTCGTCGGTGTCATCGTCGGCGTCGTCGGCGTCGTCCACAAATATTCACTCTGTGGTTTAAGTTTTTGAAATTTTAATAACTTTCCTAATCCATACTGGATTTCTACCAAACTTGGACAGAAGCTTGTTTATGATCATAAGATAGTATCTAGAAGTAAATTTTGTAAAAATGAAATTCCATTTTTACCGTATTTTATTTACAAATGGACTTAGTTTTTCTGCGATGTAACATTACATTCACTCTGTGGTTAAAGATTTTGAAATCTTAATAACTTTTTTAAACCATACTGGATTTTTACCAAACTGGCACAGAGGCTTGTTAATGATCCTAAGATAGTATCCAGAAGTAAATTTTGTAAAAAATAAAATTCCATTTTATCCGTAAATTATTTATAAATGGACTTTGTTTTTCTGTTGGGAAGAATTACATTCACTCTGTGGTCAAAGTCTTTGAAATTTAAATAACTTTAAAACTATCCTGGGTTTGTACCAAACTTGGACAGAAGCTTGTTTATGATCAAAATCTAGTAAATAGAACAACATTTTTATTCAAATTTTGTACCTGTTTATCTGTTTTTTACTTATAATGGACTTAGTTTTTCTTCCAGTTAACATTACATACAGTCTGCAGTTAAAGTTTTTAAAACATTTATTAGATTCATAAACTATCCTGGATGTTTACCACACTTGGACAGAAACTTCTTACAATTAAGATATTATAGTATCAAGAGGAATATTTTTATGAATTTTCCCCTTCATTTTTGTTGAGCCTGCGATTCACATCAAAAGAAGGTGAGACACTGGGTTCCTCGGAGCACTTACGTTTTTTTTTTAATTTAAACTGATTTTTCAAAATTATGTTACAAGAAATTTCAATGTGATAATATCCCTATTTTAATACCGATGCAGTAGTACGTGTATTAATGTCTACTGTGCAGGTGATAAACTAACGAATCGATGTTCATTAAATATATAAGAGTACCAACGAGTAAAAAGCAATAGCCTATATACATGTATATGGTAAATATTCATAAGGTCTATTTAGCCAAATATACATTTACTTGAGGTTCATTTTTCAAGCTCTTTAGTTAATCAACTATGTTTCCATAAAAAGATTGATTTGAAATATCACTATTTGTTTAATTCCTGCATTTGGAACCAAACTTCAACACTATATTTCGAAGTTTGTTATAAAATTGTGCAAAATATGTTCAAATGTAAGCCCCCAAAAAGTAGTTGCTACACAATCCGCTAAAACAGCTGAGGGTTACAACAAATTAGATAATGTAAAAATAAATCTGAGAGAATTCACGATAATTTTTTACAGATTATTGCAGTTTGTTTATATAGAGTTCTGTTACACCGCTGTCCGATAAAATAAAAATAAAAACGCTCTACATTATGCACATAATATACCTGTCCAAAGAGGCCTTTATGCTATTACTTTGCTCATTATTGATTAAATTCAAACTCTGATCTCTTTATCTTTATAATTTAAGTTAAAACCTTTCTTTTTGCAGATAACATTTTTAAAAAAACATGGGACAAAACAAATCAAAAAGTACCATTTATGAAAGCGATGAAATGAAAGTTCTTAAAGGAATAGTAGATAAAGATGGCCCAGCAGCAGCTATAAGATACCTAGAGGGAAATATCAATAGGTGGAAAACGGAAACAGTAAAATTTGCTGTCAGTGGATGTACTGCAACAGGAAAATCGACTTTCATTAATTCCCTTCGGAACGTGAAAAGGGGAGACAAAGGCTATGCGGATGTAGGATTTGGGGATACAACCAAGGAACCAACACCATATAGTCACCCAGATAATGACAAGATTGTCTATTACGATCTCCCAGGTGTTGCTACATTAGAAATTAAGAAAGAAAATTTTATTAATGACATGAAAATTTCCGATTATGATTTTATTTTTATATTTTTTGACAAAGTGATCACTGAAGATGACCTGTGGTTCGTTAGCGAATTAAACAAAATGGGAAAGCCATTTTGCTTTGTGAGATCAAAACTTGATGAGGACATGAAAAATGCAGAAAGGGAAAATATTGATAGGACAGAGGTTTTATCTATCATCAGAGAAAAAATTGAAAAATCATTAGAAAAACATGAGATATTAAAAAAATCAAAGAAATTATTCTTTATTTCCGGTGTTGACAAAAGCATAGGGCAAATGTCTGAATTAGTCTCCTACGTGGAATCAAACGTGGATAAATTTAAATGTGAAGCTGTCATGTCATCTATGACAGTTTTTTCTGAAGATATCATTCATCTTAAACACAAGGTTCTAAAAAAAAGGATAAAAATGGTATCGCTCGCAGCTGCTGCAATCGCAGCCACTCCTGTTCCAGGCGTAGACTTTGCCCTAAATATAAATCTCTTAGTAGAAGAAGTGAATTATTACATTAACTGTTTTAGTTTGAGTGCAAAAAAGATGGAACATTTGAAAAATTTTGATAGATCTAACTTAAAATGCAGTAAAATTCTTTTACCAAAAGCGAAGATAGCGTCATGGGTAATCATTCGACTTGGTTTTTTTGTACCGGTAATGGTAGCAGAAAATTTTCTCGATTTAATTTTACCGCTTGTTGGTTCGTTGATTTCAGGTGTAACAGCATCGGCAATTACATACAAGTTTCTCAATGGTGTTTTAGATGATATACGAGACGACGCTATTGATGTATATAGACATATAGTAGACCAGCAATCAAATATCAGGCTATGAAAAGCCAGGTTTGCTTTGCTCCCTATGTATATTATAATTCATAAATATAGCCTGTGATAATATTTGCGTTACTTTGAAACGATGAAATAATCGATTCGAGTTTTATAGGATTATACATGTTTCTTCTTAAATTCAGCGTATGGGCTTATTCGCACAGTCAACATAGCAAACCCCTAGAAAAAAGGATTCGTTAGATAGATCAGTGTTTAATGTCGACTGGAAATTTTTCTGTATTACAAACCAAACATTATAATGCGGTTTGAATCTATATCAATTCTGCTTTTTTCTAGACCTATACGCTAAACTAAATTTTAAACGTTCTAGTTCACAAGGTTACTGTCTGTTAGAAAACATATCACCCTACCCGAATCTTTTTTTTACTAGTCCGATTTTAGCACAGAAGAAGCAACTTCCAATTTCTAAAATTTGTGTTTTGAGCAAGACGGCTGTCGCTTGAATCCATTAGCCCCCGCATCCGAGGCAAGCCTTTCTACAACGGAAACTTCAATGGATGATTGTACTTAAAGGTCATCGTAAAGACCCCAAACATTATAGTCATGCAGCTGTTAAATTGCCCGGCATGCATATTACAATATGAATGTGCGGATTCAAAATAAACGATACAAATAATTCTAGTATTTACGATTTACTAACAATTATAGTTTTAATTTACTGTAATTATATTATATATCCGAGCAAATTAAAAAAAAATAATCTCCTAAACATTACGAAATACTGGTTAATAAAGAGACGGCAAATACGAATAGTTCCATAATTTGGTTGCAGAAAAATTATTAATTTATCTTCTTGAACTAAAATTGATAATATATCATATTATCTTCTTTTTGATCAGTTGAATAGTATTTGTTACCTGAATTATTATATAAATTTTGCATAATATCTACTAACAAGTACTAACCTTAACCTTATGATGGATGTGTACTAATTGATAATTTAGTCTTAGATGCATGATTTTTTTTATTGGTTGTTTGTGGCTTTTAAGCAGCTGTCAGTAGCTGCAAGTACTGTCAGATCTGTACGTAATGTATTTTTGTTTTTGGGATATACAAATACCCGGCCACATCCACTTTGATAGATGTATTTCTATTTGTATCCATCTAATGAGTAAAGCATTTTTCAACTGATTTTTATAGGTCGTGCTTATGTTGAACTGTTACACCACTGTCCTGGGTGAGGGTAAGGGTTGGGATCCCGCTTACATGTGTAACCCAGCCACATTCTGTATGTATGTGACTGTCCCAAATCAGGAGCCTGTAATTCAGTGATTATCGTTTGTTGATGTGTTGAATATTTGTTGTTCGTCCATTTTTTGTACATAAATTAGGCCGTAAGTTTTCTCATTTGAATTGTTTTTAATTTGTCATTTCGGGGCCGTTTATAGCTGACTATGCGGTAAGGTCTTTTCTCATTGTTGACGGCCGTACGGTGACCTATAGTTGTTAATGTATGTGTCATTCGGTCTCTAGTGGAGAGTTGTCTCATTATCAATCATACCAAATCTTCTTTTTTATATTTACTTAATCACTAACAAATGTCACATTTAAATGACATTAATACCATAAAAAAGAAGATTATTTGCAATTACTTAAAAAACAAAATGATATAAATCGTACACATCGAATGAATTAACGAAAAGAATTGGAACAAAGTAGGGCTTTTATCAAAGTCTCCCTATTTAAACTCTTTAAAAACAGGGATTTACAGTTTTCAATTTTAACAGCAGCTACATTTTTTTATTGATCATTTTAGATTTTAACAACATTACGTCGAATTAAACAACAATTGTCATTGTTTCATTTGTATCGATTTGGAAAAAAACTGTTCCACAAACCGTTGAAATTTGAAAAGGGAGGAGAAAAGTTGCACTACATTTCCCACTCAATAATATAACGTCTTACTGTACAATACCTTGCATTTTCGAAAGTGACAGTATGACTGTAAGTGCTTCCCTTTTAAAAAAAAATGAATTCATATGTCACGTGTATTCATCTTATAAATTTATGTGCAGTAAAACAATAATTTTGTAAAAATAGCCAATTGTGTTTATCACCATTATAGAAACCTGTTCTTTTTGCTGTCATATTAAAAATTATAAAAATGATATTTTCGTCATTTTTTAGCAGTGACTAGTGTTGCACATCGATCGTTTTAATTTGTTTAAAGTTAAATTTCATATGTACTATAATATGTTTGGAATTTAAGTTTCTCTAAATATGCTTAAGTTGTATCAGTTTATGATTTATTATGCAAAGTTTTAATTTATTTGTATCAATTTTGTATATGTTCGATTGCAGTCTTTAATATTTGATTAATTATGCAATGTTTATTGGTAAATACATTTATATATATCAGTGTTTATTTGGTTTTCATATGACAACTTTTTGAAATTATATAGTGTAGCTTATCATATTTTTAGAAGTAAATACAGCAATTTTGTAAAGATATTTAAAAAAATTCTTCAGTCTTTGTCATCTTTTATGATTAAATAATGCAATCTAGACAATTTAGGTGATTTATGCTAATTTCCACATGAGTCAAGAAATGCTGTTCAAAATGTCAAAAATAGACAAAACAAAATGTAAGTGGTGACAAAACGAACAAAAAGACACTGAATTTAACTTACACGTCTATATCGAATGTAAGCAAAACAACAAAAGTTAAAATAAAAATCATAGTTATATTATTAAAAATAATTGTAATGGATACAATTAAAGTTCCAATTCATGATTCCCCTATGATACAAAAAAACAGATCACAGTTTCAACAGTATATTTTATCGCAACATCCATGTTAAATCTTAACTTTCACCAACACTACAAGCTGCTTGGTTTTACACCAGCAATAACACAATTAACAAACAATAAATTCTGCTATAGATGCAAACATAAAACTTGACATTCTTACACAGAAATTTTACGAAACTTAAAAACTTTTGAAAAAATTTGTCGATGATGTCAAAGAAAAGCATACACTTAGTAAATGAAATGGAAGATAATACAAACGATCATATTAAAGAGGTAAGAAATAAAAATAATTGTACTAACAATACAATCTTCCGAATACAACAAGACCTTGACGAAATGAAACAAAATGTTATAAATTACATGCGTCCGAAGTGTTTTTCTGGATTTACTTTCACCAAGAACGAGCGAAGCCGAATATTTGAAAACCAAAATTGTATAAATCCGAAACAGGTGAAGAGCTTATTGACCAAAAAATTTAAAAAAACAAAAACAAAACAAATTCATCTAAGGTCAAAATTTTATTATTTACTTAAAGGTGCACTAGCTACGAGATATATACAAAATCTAAAATTTGATTTTTTTTCTGTTAAAACAATAATGAAAGTGGAATAATGGAATAACAATTCGCTTTTTGCTTCCAAAAAGGTTCAATTTTGTCTAATTGAGAAACATTGCTTATTTGTTATTCACTTGCAAATGAATGAGTCGACATCTTTAAATCCGTATTCATGTGAACTTCAATTTAACCCCTAGCTAGAGATTAACAACGCATGCATTTAACGTGTAATAGTTATTCAAAGAAAAAGAATGTCAACAATGAAAGTGAAATTACGGTAAATCATTTGATTACTAATTCGGTGCACATAAAATCATTCTAATACGGTTAAAAACAACGAGAAATATCTATTTTTAATTTATAAAATAAAACCAAACAGAACTATAAAAATCCGAATGCACGTGTTGGTTTAATCTATTCATATCTTTATTTATGTTAACATCGCTTATATGGTCATCTGAGTTATCATAGTTAAATAGATGGCGTCTAGACTAAAATACACACGAAACGAACCTATATATTATCTACCTATGCTCAGCAAACTGTTTATTTTAGACTTTTGATAGTTTGGATAAATGTTTTACATTGTTATGAATCAAATATCTGAATTAAAGGCAAATCGGTGACCATGAATTTGACAGCTAGTGCCCCTTTAAAATGGCCTGTACCAAGTCAGGAATATGGAAGTTTATTATTGTAGTTGTTCGTATGTATGTGGGCTTTTGTTTTTGTTGCACTTCAGTGTTTCTGTTATTCCGTTGTTTTCCTCTCATGGTTAATTTGTTTCCCTCGGTTTTAGTTTGTAACCCGGATTTGTTTTCTCTCATTCGATTTATGACTTTTGAACAGCGGTATACTGCTAGTGCTTTTCTTACCTCAGGGAGTTGACATATTACTTTCTACATTATTTAAATGGAGAAGGCCCAGTAGACCCCTTTTTGAAAGATTTACAAAATTGTTAAAATGTAAACTTACATATATATTTATGTGAAAGTAATATTCTTCTGCTAAATAAAAATGGGCGTTTTTTTACAATGGAATGCACATGTATCGGGTACTGGCAACATTAATTCATGAAAATTTACTAAAATCTTTAGAAATTTAACATTTGAGCTAATTTTTAGACGCATCAACTATTTGAATCAACTGTTGAAGACGTTTAAGTGTTTAAAAAATGTCCAAAATCTTTCGTCAGATGTATTTGACATTTGAGGCCTAAATTGACCCTTACCGGACCTACTTTTTTGTTAATAGATAATTTTAGACAGGTTTGATATAAATCATGTCAGTATCAAAGTACTGACGACTGAGCTGAATACTTTCATGATCGGCAAATAGAACTCCAAGTAGGGCCAATGCTTGAGAATCTGTTTTTCACTGGGATATCACTACATGATAAAGACAAGGAATCTGATCGAACGGACCTAAATTTTTGAAAGTTTCATGGCCAAACAACTAAAACATGACAGACTCGCTCAAAAATAACGTGCTTATCATTGTGAAACATAACTTGTTGAAAAAATAAAAATAATATGTCAAATGTGCAACAATGCCAATCGTCTGTAGATTAAGCATCTTCACAGAACTAGGGTTTGTTAGAAAAGCGTTTATTTGTTGAGCATGTTGAGACGTACTTGATTTTAGATTTTAAAACAGTTTCCAAAAGAAACTGATGACAGACAAAAAACTGTTTGGCTTTTGTTTGTATAAAGCATGTAGATAGAGAAACACGATTATCGTCAGGAGAGATCGCCTCTTCATAGACAGGGTTGACTTTTTCCACCAGAGAAACCCGATTAGCAAAAATCACACATATCAAGACAGCAACCGAGACGAAATTACAACACAGATTGCGCTTGCCTAAAATCAATGTTACGAATTAACAACTGCAGTAGTTTCCGAAATCCACATTAAGAAAACCGTGGAAAAATCATGCCTTAAAAAGTAATCAGTCAAACTATACCTGTGGTTTTAACCTTTAGCATTCTTATTCAAATTTGAATAAACTGAAAATATTCTTAACTGGTTTAACTTTTGTTCTGTGTTATCGTATGTTGTATTTAAAATGAAATTTCATGCGACCTATTTATTTGGATTTACCTTAAACAGGATCTTGTGATTAGTTACTGTGCTTTAATATGTTTGTCTGCTTATTTGCCTACTTACGTGAACAGCTGCTAATTAATGGTCAAATAATAGTTTAAAACACATGTCAAATTATACTCATACAAAGTGTATTTATTTCCCTTGGTTTTGATATCAGCTATTCCTCTACACTTGTGTAGTGACTGGAAGGATAATGACATGAAAATGTCTTTAGTGTGTTATATTCACTAACAATTTAACATTATATTAAATGTTTCCATAAGTAGTTGGTCAATGCCAAGATCCTTTCGGCCTCTCTCGGGTAAACACAGTTTTGTTGTGCCTAAAATGAATGCACCAGCCCCATGCCAGTAATACATTTCAAAAGCGAAAATTGATGCTGATCTTTATAAATAATCTTAATCTAGAACCAGCTGTGATAACTTGATGTTTATAAAAAAAACTTCATTTTCACAATTGTCCATGATGTACAAGAATGCAATCATTCTAAAATCAGTCTGACAACTTCTTAAATAAATCTCTTTAATTGGGACAATATGCGCAATTGCTTCTCCATAGGCGGCAATGGTAACGTTCAAACGATCATACTTCTTTTTTTTTGCGCATTTCGAGTTCCCATGTTTTATAAAAATGAAGCATCATACATGTTTTCTAGTGATGTGTGAGTCCGCCAAGGCGAAGTTCTTTCTTTTTTATCATTAACTCTGTACTTATATATATTTCTAGATTGTTTTTGATATTAGAAAAAAAAATATTCATTTAATTTAATAACATCTGACAAAGAATATGAATATGCTATTTTTTTTAAGTTATTAGTCTTACTAGAACACACCCGCGAAATCGCGGGAATTCAGAGCGTATTTGAAAGGATGTAAAGTGTCGTAGGAAGAATTTTTTAAAAGATTTAATGACTTGAGAATTTCAGGAAAAGAATCAAAAGTACTAAAAGGTACTTGGGGACAGGAAAATGTTTTTTAACCCTCCTCCTTTATTTCCAAAATTCCCATTTTTTGTTTTCTATTAATTTCATTATGAACATACATTTAGTGTACATGTATTATGAACATTCCAGTCAGAAGCCTGTAATTCAGTGGTTCAGTGATATTTGTTTTTCGTTCATTTTTTGTACATAAATAAGGCTGTTAGTTTTCTCAATTGAATTGTTTTACATTGTCATTTCGGGGCCTTTTATACCAGACTATGCAGTATCGGCTTTTGCTTATTGTTGAAGGCCGTAAAGTGACCTTTAAATGTTAATTTCGGTGTCAGTTTGGTCTCTTGTGGAGAGCTGTCTCATTGGCATTCATACCACATCTTCTTTTTTTGTAAAACATTTAGTGACTTGATAATTTCAGAAAAGGTATCAAAAGTCATAGGTAATTTGGAACAGGATAATGGTTTTCCTAGCACGGCTCCTCCTTTTTCCACAAAAAAATCCTTTTTTTGTTTGTTCTCTATTAATTTTAATGACACATGAATAATTTTAGCGCTTATCTGTATATAATGAACTGTCATTACAGGGGGGTCGGGACTGGGCGGATTTAGGGGGCCCGCCCCCCTCTTTCTTGAAAATAATTGGTTGCTTATATAGGGAATTACTGAAGCATGACCGGAGCGGGCCCCTCTTAGGCTGTCAACGGGCCCCTGCGTATGAAAATTTCTGGATCCGCCACTGCAGAGGGGCCCTGATCCCAATATCCCGGGCTTAAAAACATGAAATCCTGAGGTTCTGAATTTATTATACAAATTAAATATCTCGACATCCCGAAATTCGAAAAAAGAAATCCCGGATCCCGAAATGGTCAATCCTGAAATTTCTATCTTAAAAACACCCTTTCCAGACTTCCCGAAAGTGTATTTTCTTTTTACAGTCACTTCTCAGTTTAATAATTGATCCACAGCGGTCATTGATTGATTATTCAGACCCCTTTCCATTAAATAAAACCTGTGACTGCCGTGGATAGAAAACTTGAAAATTATATCAGACAGAAAAATACACTTTATTCGTAGTATATGTATTTATTTCAAAGTAAAAAAGAAAAACGCAAACCGGGGTTCTAATTTGACTTAAAATTCATCTAATGGAGGATATAAGACAGAAAATACACTGTATTCGTAGTATTAATGTATGTTCAAAGTATACAGAAAAACGCTAACCGGAAAGCTAATCTGACTTAAAATTTTGCCCAATGACGGAAACATATCCGGACGTCTTTTTTCTCGTTTTTCACCCAAAATAACTCAATCCGAATAACCATATGAATGGATGACAAATGCAATTATGTACTGTACCCATAGGACACAGAGGCGTGATGATTAATTTATTGTGGAAAGAAGAGAAGCGACACCCAAAATGAGGTCTTCTCGTTGAATAGTATAGATTTTACGCTGACGATTTGTTTTTACCTTCTGAACCAAACTCGGATTAAGAGTTATTTATAGATATTTTTACACAGTGGAACTGTTCATGTGTTAGTAGCCATTGTTGTTACGAGCGGTTTCTCAGATACATGTTTATATGATTATTGTCATGTATTATACATCTCGTTTAATAAACTGAGATAGTATCTAGAAAGATAAACACGAAACATAATAGTTCTTTTCATTTTAATGTTGTTATTACTTATACTATAATCACATATAAATGCATATGCTACATGTATACATGATCCGGATTATCACTGATAGAAAAAAAAATTCTTGCAAAATTACAAAACTGGACGTCCTCTCAGACTGTTTTGAAATGTTTACAATAAATCCGTTTAAAGTGTATTTATTGATATTTAAGTCAGTAGCAAATTTCTGTAAATAGATGAAAGGAAAATAAGTTCATAGTAAATAAACAAATATATTTACAACTTACACAATTAAACGAACGTTCTTATTTATACTAATACAATTGAAATACTTTGAACTATATAATGTATTTAAAAAATGTTATCTACATGTATTCTTTTTAAATTTATTTCGTAAAAATATCGTAACACAACATGTGAAGATGGTTACTAAAAATGTATATATAAAACGTATTTTTGCACTTATTTGTACTTTATAAAGCAAAATAAAACCAAATGCAATTTGTGTTCCCTATTATCTCTTTTCAAAGTATGGAGTCATTTATTTTTAGAATAGATTGCTTTGTTGAAGATAGTTGCATAGATTTATATCGGTTATCTGTAACCATGATAATAGAGCTCGTTTGTACGTGACTAAGTAAACGAACTTGTCAAGGGACTGTTCGTTGTGAGCAACTGAATTTTCTGAATGCATGCAACGCATGCGTGTTTTAATAGTACATGTAACTATTTCCCAGTCCTTATGAACAGTCATCAAATTTTTTAGTAAGATTAGGAAAATAATTAAACTACTGATGAAAGTGTTAAGAAATTCAAAAAAAAGTGATTGTGTAATATATATAAATCAGTTCAACGATTATATTCGAGTTCTTTTCAAATACCATATTTAAAAGACAATTACGTTTGAATGAATGTTTATGTTAAAATATTTATTTTGAGTATATGGTATTTTTTTAATTGTATTCAAACACGAGACAATCTGGACCTGGCAATTCACAAGGTGTTTTACAGTGATATTAAAGTGAGACTTCATTTGTCATTTTTTTTTGTGATTGGCTGATAGAACCTCATGTCTGTGTCCTTCAGTACACAAACTAAAGTGTTATTAACATTTACAAAAACATGTTGATCAAACTTGTGCTAGAAACTGTCTTCAATTTTAAGGGATAAAAATCACACAGTTTGTTTTCTAAGGATTAAGCACTGATTATTGCTTGTCCTTTTCGGGAACGCAATAATATAATTTTATAAAAATGGAAAACAATCGAAAAATAAATCTGCTATATCGACACAATAGACCACTTTCGAGTTCATCCGTCACCGGAGAAAACTCGTCAATTATACGCGTCTTTGTGACGTCATTTACCAGATAGAGGGGCTTGCCTGTATCCCTGCACTATAAACGTTAATCAAGCGTCTAATTGATCGTCATTGTGCAGTGTTAACTAGAAATTATATTTGTTCCGTAGGTAACTAATCACAATTCCCTAAAGACAACAGTGCAAATTGTCAATTATGAGAGTTTGATTTGACGAATTATTTGTGCAATATAACTTTATAGTTTTTTCAACCACTCGCTCAACATTGAAACGGAAGTCATGACGCACCTAAACGCACGAGTGACGTTCACTAAAACCAAAGTTTTTGACGGAAATGCATCGAACTCGAAAGTTGTCTATAAGGTGTGCATTGTAAATTCTAGATCTTGAAAGTGTATTATGTTTATGTAAACATATATTGCACTGTTGCAGTCGTGTTAATACATTTGACTATAAAACTTCACAGCGTGTTTGCAATTTCGAATCCTTAGAAAATGAATTTTCCCAAACCAAAAATAGGGAAAACTGTTTCGCTGAAAATGAGGTTACTCATCTAATTCCGGGGTATATTCATGAAGATACTACATGTATCAATGGTTCATCATGATAAATCATACTTTGTAAAGAATCATTCTGATTCAAACAAAAAATTCTCTGAAACCGATATTATCAAGATGCTTGATTTCTTGATTGACAACATATTTGTTACGTTCGGAGGACGTGTTTTTCAACAGACTGGCGGCATCCCAATGGGAACAAACTGTGCCCCTCTACTTGCTGACTTGTTTCTTTATTATTATGAGGCTGACTTCATGCAGGAACTTCTTAGGAAGAAAGATAAGAAGTTAGCAATATCTTTTAACTCTACTTTCCGCTATATAGATGACGTTCTTTCACTAAACAATTCAAAATTTGGTGACTATGTGGATCGCATCTATCCCATCGAATTGGAGATAAAGGATACTACAGATACAGTTAAGTCGGCTTCATATCTTGACTTACATCTAGAAATTGACAATGAGGGTCGGTTGAAGACAAAACTTTACGACAAAAGAGATGATTTCAGCTTTCCAATTGTGAACTTTCCATTTCTAAGTAGCAACATTCCAGCAGCACCTGCATACGGGGTATATATCTCCCAATTGATACGATATTCCCGTGCATGCATTTCCTATCATGATTTTCTTGATAGAGGGTTACTGCTCACAAGGAAGCTATTAAACCAAGAGTTCCAAATGGTGAAGTTGAAATCATCCCTTCGTAAATTTTACGGACGCCATCACGAGTTGGTTGACCGTTATGGAATAACCGTTTCACAAATGATATCGGATATGTTCCTTACGTCGTAACTACAATCCCCTTCCCTTTCATGAATTTGACCTACCGAATTAGACTATTTACCGGATTTGTAATCACATAAGCAACACGACGGGTGCCGCATGTGGAGCAGGATCTGCTTACCCTTCCGGAGCACCTGAGATCACCCCTAGTTTTTGTGGGGTTCGTGTTGTTTATTCTATAGTTTTCTATGTTGTGTCATGTGTACTATTGTTTTTCTGTTTGTCTTTTTCATTTTTAGCCATGGCGTTGTCAGTTTGTTTTAGATTTACGAGTTTGACTGTCCCTTTGGTATCTTTCGTCCCTCTTTCATTGATTTAGACCGTGTCCAACCCAAACGTTGCATTCGGTACGTAAACATGTTAACCACGAGTTTTTTGTAATGAACACTAGTTTCACATTAAAAGTGCTTTCATCTGTACATCGGTTTTATTAACCTATACATGAGAATTGTTCACACCAGTAAACAACATGTTCAAGTAATTAACATGTACATTACATATAATTGAATTATATCTATCCCTGTAAACTTTGTATGGATTAGTACGGAAGCGTATTAGGGACATAGAAAAATAAAAATGGCAGTGAACTTTATTTTCAAAGTCAAAAATTTGACATTTCAAATCTCAAAATTTCGACTTTAACTCGAAATTTAAACATTTCTTATCTTGAAATTTTGAATTTCTTAAATCTTGAAATTTCGACCTTTTTAAAACTCGATTTAAGGAGGCTCGTGGGTATAAGATTTTGCGAAAAAAATAAACTTGAATTACATCATTACAAATTTTATTTATTATCTTTAGTAGTTGTTACTTTATCATATGATCCCAAAATCATTCCAAAAAATGAACAAATAAAATATGTTTCACGTTCAAATACATATTTCAGGTCTGGACTTCATACATGTGTATCAAAACAACCCCGCTATTCAGACACACCTATATTACGACATACTTTTATTCAACAGTCTGATATATAAAGACAAGGGTTAATAGTTGTGTTATAAGAATGCAAACTTCCAAAACTAGAAATCTGAGCAGCTCATTGGTCGTTCTGAATATATAAAAAAGAAGATCTGGTATGATTGCCAATGAGACAACTATCCACAAAAGACTATAATGACACAAACATTAAC
The DNA here is from genome assembly GCF_036588685.1 of Mytilus trossulus. NCBI lineage: Eukaryota > Metazoa > Mollusca > Bivalvia > Mytilida > Mytilidae > Mytilus > Mytilus trossulus. The sequence continues at coordinate 37,520,528 of NC_086380.1, read as the reverse complement.
ATGTATAGGTCACTGTACGGCCTTCTGCATGGCAATTTTGGCTCCTTGATTTACCATTGTTTAAACAAGGCAAAGTCAGTGACTTGCTATTGGGATACCATACAGACCTTTGACACTGTGATGCTAAATGTCCTCAAATATGACGATACTATGACGTGTCGTGGAAACTAAAATATTAAATATGAGGGAGGGGATTTTGTGAACAGGCATGTTCTTTACGAATGATTTCTTCAATATTGAATGCTCAACCATATCTTTATTTGAGAACAAAACCAATTTCTGAATATAAATTGCCAAAATGTGTGGATGACACTTTAATAATTTGCGTTCATGTCTACTCTTTCTAAAATTGTAATTACTGTGCTTGAATACTAACATCAAAGTTTTCAAAGTACTTAGAAAAAGTCAAAATTTCGAGATTTCAACAGTCGAAATTTTTAAGTCAAAAATAACAAAAAGTCGAAATTTTTAGTTTAAAATAAGTTGAAATCTAGATCTGGTGTACTAAAGAAATATTGACACGGAATGTTTGTGGCACAACATCCTGTCCACAAGTTAACAAATTTTTTTTCTGTGACGTTTTAAATTTATATTAAGATCCATTTTGTAACATCTTGTGATCAATTTTATTTGGCAATCGCCAATGGCAGTCAGCAGGGTTAAAGAACATCAGTTGTTCGACCTGTTAGTCAAATGCGTTTTGTTTAAATATACTTTTTCACTCTTTTGGTCTTTTGGAAAATGTTGTTTGTGCTGTTTTTAGACCCTTCTACAACGAAATTTGTTTGACATGCACACGTATAAAAACTGCGGTTTTTATCCAACGCAGTCATAGGTTTGAACGTAGTTTTCAATTTAGACTCGTTTATATATATATATTTATTTTTTGTGGACAGGATGTTGTGCCACAAACATTCGGTGTCAATATTTCTTTAGTACACCATATCCGGATTTCGACAATAAATGTCTCTTCAGTGATGTTAGGGATCGAAACGGTATTTGGAAGGCCATATAAAAAGTACCCTCATTTTTAGAGAAAGTACCCTCATTTTTAGATTAAAAACTCTTGAATTTTAAGAGTCAATATATAGGATGAACGGATCATATAAACCGGAGGGAAAATATGACACATGCACAAACACAAAATATAAACGAGTCTAAATTGAAAACTACGTTCAAACCTATGACTGCGTTGGATAAAAACCGCAGTTTTTATACGTGTGCATGTCAAATAAGGGTAGAAGGGTAGAAGGGTCTAAAAACAGCACAAACAACATTTTCCAAAAGACCAAAAGAGTGAAAAAGTATATTTAAACAAAACGCATTTATACAAGCTTTGTTTTCATGAATCTTATTTTCTAAAAGGTTGATATACTTCATATCTTCAGGAAATCATCGTATGATCTATAATAAGCTTATAATAATGATTGATCTCTTTATGGAGATTAGCTAATAGAACCCCTTTAGAATTATAATGTTCCAGGGCTCATTTTACACAAATGTATTGTTATCGTGTGTGTGTTTTCTTTAACTCCTATTCCGTAACATTTGGTTCGGGTTTTTTTTGTTTTTTTTTGTTAAGTACAATGTTAATCTTAGCTATTTGATATCACTCATATCACGCATAACCCTGATGAAGCAGTTTTGTGTATGGACAACAACCATGTTTCTTAAGTTTGTTTGGTTTTAGAAAGCATGGGCGTAACGTATTTATATACTTTTGTAAAGGTAATACGATTGAGCAGAGTTTCTGTCACTGCTAAATAATTCGAAATTGACAAAAGTCCATGTTAAACCATTTTTATTTTTAAGTCGTACATATTTTTTTTCATTTTCTCAATTTTCAATGAATCTTGGAGTTCGATATTTGTGTTAAAGCTTTTTAACACATTAGATGCCATTATTCACTGAAAAGTATGTAATTGGATGACTAGACATCATCATAATATCTTTACGTGAAAATAAAGAAATTTACTAAATTCTTGATTCCTTTTCTTCAAGATGTATTCTGTTTCATATTAGTACAAAGGTAAGATGGCCATACGGTTTGAACAGTTAATACCTATTGTATTATTGACTTAGTCCATATATCAATCAGTGCTTGCTGCTCATATATCCAAGTGAAATTCAGATTAATGAAACCTTCGACAATGGAAGGCTTGCTTTGTTTCTTGATTTGTTTCCTTTGTATTTAAAATTGAAGCTATGACACACTTGATGTTTTATAATTCAATTTATGTATTTACCCATAACATACCGTCTGCTATATGCATTGTATGAAGTGAAATACTTCAATTGAAATGAAACGCTAGTCCGGTTTCATAATTTACGAAGTTAACCACCAGAAGTTAGGGAGAAGGGTGTATAAAAAGTTTTATCGGAGTTTTGAGGGAGCACGACGGAAATCGACACTAACATTTGTAACGTCACCATCAATACATGGTTTCAAATGTATGTTTGTATGTCAACTTACTAGCGGCAACATTTTGAATCCTGACATATTATGATTACAAAAGAGTCGTCAAATAATATATGACTTTTCGACAAGAATTTTTTTTTTCCGATAATGAAGGTTTCACTGAATGTGGAATAACATGACGTTGATGCATTCATAACATTTTGCTGTCAACGCATCCGGTCTCTCTCCTGCTTTAAGTCATGAAATTTCTGTATTAATTGTTTTTCCCTCGTTTGTAATGTCCTGGTGTTCTGTTATACATTCCTGGGGGGGGGGGGGTCGTTGTTATTCTTCGGTTTACATGGTGTTATGTACTCTAATATTTATCTTTTATGTATTTCTCTGTCTTGCGTGTTCTTGTGTTTATTTATACTGTATTCCTCATGTTCCTGTCACGTAGTTTTGTATTTTTAACATTGTCTTATAAGCGGTAGACTTACCAAACAATAAGGTACAACCCATCATATTTTCTTAAAATTTCCTGTACTAAGTCGGGCATATGGCAGTTGTTATCAAATAGTCCTTTTCTATGTCTGTTGGCGTTTGTTTTGTTGTTGAAGTTCAGTGTTTCTGTTTCTCTGTTGTTTTCCTCTTTTAGGTGATGTGTTTCCTTCGGTTTTAGTTTTAACTCAGATTTGTTTCAGCTTAAACGATTTATGACTATTGAACACCGTTAAACTACTGTGGTTTAATTGAACAGCGTTAAACTACTTTTGCCTTTATTGAACAGCGTTAAACTACTGTTGCCTTTATTGAACAGCGTTACACTACTGTTGGATTTATTTAACAGCGTTAAACTACTGTTGGCTTTATTGATCAGCGTTAAACTACTATTGCCTGAAGAAATTCATGAACAAAATAATGTAAAGATCATATAAATTAGATTTGAATAGGAACCTTTATCGACCCCTTAATGCAAATTTTAATAGAGACTTTATGAGCCAACTTAAGAACGCCTTCAAGAATATAAAGGAGCAACAATATTATTTATCGTGCCTAGCCGAATAATCGATTTAAAGTTTTATCTTATCAATTGATGGCTACAGTAACCTAAAACAATTTAATCATATATTCAACCTTGAATAAATCATGCATGTTTGTTCAACGATGATATTTTTACACTAAGTATCTTGAGATAAAACATCAATCGTAAATATAGTGCGTTTGCCTGAATAGTCGGTTATCTTTGTATTGAACAAGGTCAAAGTAATTCATCAGAACTGTCCATGTAAGGTAACTATGTTTCTTTGTTATTGGTTAAGAAAAACTTTCCTTGCACATGTTGCATACTTCCCTATTGTTATATCTTTATTGTAATCGGTGGAAAGTGTTTTCGCCCAATTATATATATATGAGGCAATATATATGTATTTTAATTTGTATTGATAATTAATTTGAGATGCTCTCTGAAATATTAAATGACATAACAGGGTAAGTAAAAGCTGTCACAAAATGATTGTTCCCTTTTATAAGAAGAGTTTTACAACAACTCGGTAGACACCTTTGCGAGTTTACGCTTTTCCAAATTCATGGAATTGTATAACCAGAATAGTACACAGCAATTATGAGTCATCGATGCAGTTATTTCTTTTAATGTCTTTAATTCATCTGTTTTTTTCTGAATCTGAAATTAATCCATCTCAGGCAATCGTGTGTTAGCAATATTCGACAGAACCCTTTGAGTGCGTTACTTGCTTATCTTAAAAATTAGTTTTTTCACAATGTTTTTATCCGAACGCCTTTATTGTGCTGTCGAAACGTTTGAATGAAGATCCTTAACTGAACATGCTGAACATCAAAAGACGTCTTCATGAATTATGCCTACGAAAGTGCATTTGTTAGGAAAGGAACAAGTATTAAATAAACAAACAAAAAAGAAAATGAACTTTAGTATCGCCTTTAACTGAGTATTAGTCTGTCCATTTAGAGAAAATCGGCATATAGAACATAAATTACAACCTGTTTTACTTAGTGATGTACCATCGTAGAATAACATTGTCTTATGAGAACACCCAATCAACGAAAAATGCAACAAATGACATGATAAAATGACTAACAATTTAACTTCAAAACAAAATAAATCTGCAATATTAGTGACCATTGATCATATCAAAAACAATGTTATATCACGTTTATCGAAATAAAATATCAATAATGCAAAAAAATGTAGGATATCCGTAGAACTAATGAGAAACATAAACAAACCGAATAAGATACATACGAACTAAAAACTGAACACATACATGATACATGTACACATGATACAATAGTAATACCTTAAAAACGTTGCACTTTATCTGTAACTATAAAGATAAACTAGGTATGTCCGCGCATGTACGCGTTTTTATCTTGCATTATATAATAAAAAGAACTTACGTCAACAAAAATAAGTGCAAAGTACTTTTATACCTATAGAATATTTTTATCTAGGACTTGAATATAGTTCTTGAATCTGGTAGGGTTTTAAAGTCATAATAGTTTAAGTTTTTCCGCAGACTTGAACTGAGTTTAAACATATATAATTACTTTTAACTTTTTATTCATATGTCTTACATCGATCTATATTTTATACATGTTTGAAGAATTATAATTCATTTATGTACTTCATTTTCCGGTTGTCTATTAAAGCTACAGTAACTCTGCTTTTGTTTAATGTATCGCTACAATATGATATAGATGTATGCATAAAAGATTTTTGAATTTGAACACATTTTTTCTCTATCAAATTCAATGGCTGTCTGAAATTTATCGATTCAAAATGTCAACTTTAATAAAAAAAAAAGTATCTGTATCTTGTATAATAGAGACTAACAAAAAGTTGTGTTTACATGGTTAAAGTAATAAGAAACCTTAAATTAAAAAAATAAATAATGCATTTGTTTTTTATAACTAAATGGATAGTTTTCATTATAAAACTTATGTACATTTACTTCTTTCTGAAGAAAATTCTTTTATTTATTCATATTAAGAGGAAGTTTATTTTATTTTAATTGCTTCCTTCCAGGAAGCAATTCCTCCGACATATTTTCCGTATGCAAAGTGACCAGTGTGGTCCATCTCGTAAAATTCCGGTGATCGCAATACGCATGGATGTCCTTAACATAAACTAAGAGCTTGGTTTACATGTCAAACACGTGCTCAATTTTCATTGTAGAATACGAAAAATAATGAGATTCAGAATAATTCAATGAAAAGTACATTAGATTTTTTTTAATATAAGCACATTCTTACAACTTCTTATACAATCATATTGTTCTTTTTTCTTTAACTTTTCATAGTACATATTTTTCTCGTGTGTGTTATAAGTTTCACGTCAATTTTTAAATATCCTGTTATTAAAATCTTTGGTTTTAAAATATTCTTTTGAGAATACAAGTTCCTATTATTCATAATTTACAAAATTGATTGATTGATCGATTTTTGGTTGCTTAACGTCAATTGGCAATTTCGACTCTGTGTGACACGGGTGCTCCGATAAACGATGATTTTACAAAAGAGAAGATGGAAACAATCTAATGATTCAAAACATTTCTTCAAGACTGTTACATTTCTTTCTTTTTTGTTCTGAGGGGTGCAAGTTTGATAAAGTGATGCAAGTTGAAATAATTAGTGAGAGTGTTTTAGTAGAGCGAATTGACCGTGTCGAGTTGTCTTCAATTCAAGGCAAATCATTGTATACAGAACAATATGAGTCTGCGTACAAAACTTAGAGTATTAGGAACCAGCTACGGAACTTTATTTAGGGTTTAATAAATTAATCTGCCCTAATTAGAGCAATTACTATATGAAGTTAAAAAGTACATTTCATAAACTAACTATTTACTATAATATAGTAATTCAGACGATCGTCGGCTATGAGACAAACCGGCTAAATGTTGGTCTTCAAATTTAATAGTATAGATAAACGGGGAAATCAAACATCCGTAATCGACTGTATTTATATTTATAGATTACTAGGATAACATGGGACAGCTAAAATCCAAATTGACCAGTTATGATGACGATGAGACAAATTCACTTGAAAGAATATTAGAAAAAGATGGTCCAGCAGCGGTCAATGCATTCTTAGAAAAAAATATGAATAAGTGGAAAAGAGAAAATGTCAAATTTGCTGTCTGCGGATGCACTGCAACAGGAAAGTCTACTTTCATTAATACTCTTCGGGATGTGAAACGCGGAGAAAAAAACTATGCTGACGAAGGATTTGGGGCAACAACTAAGGAACCAACACCCTATACTCACCCCGATAATGCAAAGATTGTCTTTTACGACCTCCCAAGTGTTGGTACATTAGAAAAAAAGAAAGCAGAATATATCAATGATATGAAGTTTTGCGATTATGATTTCGTTTTTGTGTTCTTTGACAGAGTGTTAAACGAGGACACCCTTTGGCTAGTGGGCGAATTAGACAAATTAGGAAAACCGTATTGCCTTGTGAGGTCAAAACTTGATAAGGATATAAACAATGCAGAACGTGACAACATTAACAGGGAATTGGTTGTACCTAAAATTCAAGCTCAAATCAAAGAATCAATCCAGAAAAATGACAAACTCAAAAATGCGAGGAACGTTTTCTTCATTTCTTGTTTCGACACAAGCATAGGAAATATGTCTGAATTAATCGACTATATATATTCAAATCTTGGAAAATTTAAAGGTGAAGCTGTCATGTCGTCTCTAGCAGTATTGTCAGAAAACATCGTCAATCTGAAATACGTTATGCTTAAAAGAAGAATAAAAAAGGTATTGATCATAGCTGCTGGATTCGGTGCAATACCTGTTCCAGGTGTAGATATTGCACTTAATATTGCACTATTAATAGAAGAGGTTATGTATTACATTCAGTGCTTTGGTCTTGGTAAAAACGTTTTGCCAGCATCTAACAGTTATGACAATTCTAGGTTAAAATGCAACAAAAGTCATATTCGGAAAGCATACATTGCTGCATTAATAATATTTAGACTTGGTTTTAATGCTTCTCTTATGATGGCAGAAAATGTTCTGGATATAACTTTTCCAATTATTGGGTCATTGATTTCAGGTTCAGCCTCTGCAGTAGTATCGTACACATTTCTTTATAGGTTTTTAGACGATTTAAGAAATGACACTATTGCCATATATAGATGTATGGTAAAACAAAAATCAAATATAAGGCTTTAGAACTGCTTATGAATTTTACATTCTATGATTTGTTCTGCTATTTGCAGTTTTTGACGATACATACGATTTCTTAGAACTGTTCATTAATGATACAAGTTGTATATATCACACCTGTTTTAATGATAATTTACATGTACATATTATTTTGAGTGCTCTCCTGTTGGTGATTAGTTATCAAAGGTACCAGACGTATGATTTAATATGTCATACGCGCGTTTCTTCTACATAAGACTCGTCAGTGTCGCTCAGATCAAAATAGTTAGAAAGCCAAACAAATACAATAAGAGCATTGATGACACAATATTCCAAAAAATGTACAGAATACGTTTCTATTATCGAAGTTTCTACACACTAAAATTGTAAAGAACGGCTGCCTCAGTTTGATATTTCGTGAAATATTTGCCGTTTTGAGCATTCGTTTTTTGCTAAAACGCAAAATCTCGTTGGTCGCCTCACGAAAATGTGTGCATTTACATGCAAAACATATGCGCGCATTACCATTACACTTGAGCTTAAAATTGCTTCGAAAAGATTTTTATTAAATTTACGCCTCTTCATATTACATTTCTTTTATGCGTGTAAATAAAGTTCTATTTATATATTTTAAGCAATTTAGAACAAATAATCGGCATTCAAGTTTTATAGAATCGGACTCATGTGAATGTTCTCGTTTATTATTTAGTTGGTTTTATGAATATTGATCTGTTTTTATCCTGCCTTCGCAATTCGTTACGGTGCATCGTCATAATATACTCCTGTATGGCGCGGAATCAGGGTCAAAAATTCTTCTTTGTGTACTAGATTAAAACTGACGTGGAAAGGGAACACATGCCTACCGGGAGCTCTTTTTATTGAGAGGCCAGGTGGTCGTGTGGTCTAGCGGGACAGCTGCAGTGCAGGCGATTTGGTGTCACGATGTCACAGTAGCATGGGTTCGATTCCCGGCAAGGGAAGAACCAAAATTTGCGAAAGCAAATTTACAGATCTAACATTGTTGGGTTGATGTTTAGACGAGTTGCATAATTTGATTTACGTATATACAAAAATAAATTACGTATATACGTTAATCCAATTATGTATATACAGAAATAATTCCGTATACACAGAAATAGAATTACGTATATACAAAATTAATTACCTGGCAGAAGCTAGCAAACAATAGCTAGCGAACAATAAGCCAGCGAACAATAAGGCGATATATCGAGAAACCAAAAAACAGAATAAGACAACGGCCTTTAAATAAAAAAATATTCAAAAAGGCAGAAAATCAGTTAAAATATAGCAATTTTAACTCAATTTTGAAATGGTTTTTATCCCATCCATTGATTTTTGGCTAATATTCAGTACCACAATACCTCTGCATCTATCAAAGGATTATTTATAGGTGTAGGGCCATCAATGCACCCACTTCAATTTAGAACGTATGTAAAAGTAGTCCCACCCTGTAAAATATAGCACCTTTTATGTCATTGTTTACTCTACAGCTCAAAATTTGAAAAAAATGTCAAAAAATTAGGGGAGTCGGCCTATTCCAGGGCTTCTACACAAAAATTATGAGGGGTGTCACGGGGTATGACTATATAGGTCTTGTAGAGGAGAAACCGACGCTTCTTTTGCACTAGGTATTGATTGGCGCTATGTTCAAAAATCTGAAACTAGAGCTCAAAATTTGAAAAAAATGTCCAAACATTAGGGGGGGGGGGTCAGCCTATTTGAGGGCTCTTAGAGAAAAAAATGAGGGGTGTCACGGGATATGACTGTATAGGTCTTGTAGAGGAGAAACAGGCGCTTTTTTTGCTCTAGGTATCGAAGGGCGCTATATTCAAAAATCTGAAACTAGAGCTCAAAATTTGAAAAAATGTCCAAAAATAAGGGGGGTCAGTCTATTCCAGGGCTTCTTGAGAAAAATAATGAGGGGTGTCACGGGGTATGACTATATAGGTCTTGTAGAGGGGAAACAGACGCTTATTTTGCGCTAGGTATTGAAGGACACTATGTTCAAAAATCTGAAACTAGAGCTCAAAATTTGAAATAAATGTCCAAAAATTAGGGGGGTTGGCCTCTTCCAGGGATTCTAGAGAAAAATAATGAGGGGTGTCACGGAATATGACTATATAGGTCTTGTAAAAGAGAAACAGGCGCTTCTTTTGCGCTAGGTATCGAAAAGATACCTAGCGCAAAAGAAGCGTCTGTTTCTCCTCTACAAGACGCATATAGTCATACCCCGTGACACCCCTCATTATTTTTCTCTAGAAGCTCTACAATAGGCCGACCCACCCCTAATTTTTTTGACATTTTTTTCAAATTTTGAGCTCTAGTTTCAGATTTTTAAACATAGCGCCCTTCGATACCTAGCGCAAAAGAAGAGCCTGTTTCTCCTCTACAAGACCTATATAGTCATACCCTGTGACGCCCCTCATTATTTTTTTCTAAGAGCCCTCGAATAGGCAGACCCCCCCCCCTAATTTTTGGACAATTTTTTTTAAATTTTGAGCTCTCGTTTCAGATTTTTGAACATAGCGCCCTTCAATACCTAGCGCAAAAGAAGCGCCTGTTTCTCCTCTACAAGACCTATATAGTCATACCCCGTGACACCCTTCATTATTTTTCTCTAGAATCCCTGGAAGAGGCCAACCCACCTAATTTTTGGACATTTGTTTTCAATTTTTGAGCTCTAGATTCAGATTTTTGAACATAGCGCCCTTCGATACCTAGCGCAACAGAAGAGACTGTTTTTCCGCTACAAGACTTATATAGTCATACGTCGTGACACCCATCATTGTTTTTCTCTAGAAGCTCTGGAATAGGCCGACCCCCCTAATTTTTGGACAATTTTTTCAAATTTTGAGCTCTAGTTTCAGATTTTTGAACATAGCGCCCTTCGATACATAACGCAAAAGAAGCGTCTGCTTCTCATCTACAAGACCTATATAATCATACCCCGTGACACTCCTCACCATTTTTCGCTAGAAGCCCTGGAATAGGCCGACCCCGATAATTTTTTGACATTTTTTTCAAATTTTGAGCTCTAGTTTCAGATTTTTGAACATAGCGCCCTTCAATACCGAGCGCAAAAGAAGCGTCTGTTTCTCCTCTACAAGACCTATATAGTCATACCTCGTGACACCCCTCATTGTTTTTCTCTAGAAGCTCTGGAATAGGCCGACCCCCCTAATTTTTGGACATTTTTTTTAATTTTTGAGCTCTAGTTTCAGATTTGTGAACATAGCGCCCTTCGATACCTAGCGCAAAAGAAGCGCCTGTTTCTCATTAACAAGACCTATATAATCATACCCCGTGACACCCCTCATTATTTTTCTCAAGAAGCCCTGGAATAGGCCGAACCCCATAATGTTTGGACATTTTTTTCAAATTTTTAGCTCTAGTTTCAGATTTTTTAACAAAGCGCCCTTCAATACCTAGCGCAAAAGAATCGTCTGTTTCTCTTCTACACGACCTATATAGTCATACCCTGTGAAACCCCTCATTATTTTTCTCTAGAAGCCCTGGAAAAGGCCGACCCCCCTAATTTTTGGACACTTTTTACAAATTTTAAGCTCTAGTTTCAGATTTTTTAACATAGCGCCCTTCGATACCTAGCGCAAAAGAAGCGCCTTTTTCTCCTCTACAAGACCTATATAGTCATACCCTGTGAAACCCCTCATTATTTTCTCTAAGAGCCCTCGAAAAGGCCGACCCCCTCCTAATTTTTTGACATTTTTTTCAATTTTTGAGCTCTTGTTTCAGATTTTTGAACATAGCGCCCTTCAATACCTAGCGCAAAAGAAGCGCCTGTTTCTCCTCTACAAGACCTATATAGTCATACCCCGTGACACCCCTCATTATTTTTCTCTAGAAGCCCTGGAATAGGCCAACCCCCCCCTAATTTTTGGATATTTTTTTTTTAATTTTGAGCTCTAGAGTAAACAATGACATAAAAGGTGCTATATTTTACAGGGTAGGACTACTTAAAGTGAGTGCATTGGTGGCCCTACACCTACAAATAATCCGTTGATAGATGCAGAGTTATTGTGGTACTGAATATTAGCCTAAAAAGTTATGCGACGTTGTTAAATCAATGGATGGGATAAAAACCATTTCAAAATTGAGTTAAAATGGCTATATTTTAACTGATTTTCTGCCTTTTTGAATATTTTTTTATTTAACGGCCGTTGTTGTCTTATTCTGTTTTTTGGTTTCTCGATATATCGTCTCATTGTTCGCTGGCTTAGTGTTTGCTAGCTATTGTTCGCTAGCTTCTGCCAGGTAAATTAATTCCGTATACACAGAAATATTTATGTAAAGACAGAAAGATAGTATTTCTGTATATACGTAAATCGAATTTCGTATATACATAATTTATATAAATAATTATTTCTGTATAAATTATACATAATTATTTACGTATATTATCAGATTATTACATGGCATTTTTCATATCGCACGTATTATCAGCCCCAGGTTCAATATCAGCCCAAGAGCCGCAAGGCTCGAGGGCTGATAATACATGCGATATGAAAAATGACATGTTATGATCTTTTTATCATATGCTTCAACAGTAGAAAAAATAACAGATTCATATATTGATCCTTTTACGTTGTTCCCGAAAAGAAGTTCAAAGAGTAAAAAGTTCACTGACGTCGGAACCAAAATTTGATACAGTCGATGTGAAATCTTTCTATTATATGCCTCAACAGAGAGAAAAAAAACAACAACTTTTTAATATGAACGAATCGACAAAAATTAATTAAACAATTTACATTAAAAAAAATGAACATTGTTTGGAAAAGTCAACTTTTTTTTACAATAACTTTCTAAATTATGTTTCCGTGAAAATTAATAAAAAAAAATTGCAGTTGTTTAATAATTTGTTTGGGGTTTTGGGGTTGTTTTTTTTTAATTATTATTTTACATAATATACTTTCTTGTATTCAAATAATTGTTTTGTACACTACTTTATAATATTTTTCACTGAAAACGTAACATTGAGGTGCATTTTCCGGAATTTGCCGAGTATCACTGGAATGCCATGTGATAACGTTACGGAAAGGCATGTGATAACAATCGAACCATGTGATAAACTTTTCATATCAGCCCGCTAAGCACCAATTTCGAAAAATATGGAAAATACGTTAATTTAATGCTATTATCATACGGTAAAAATCATATGTTATTTAGTCTAAGTATATGACAAACATAATTATTTACGTATATACATAATTATTTAGGGTTGTCACTGACTCAGACGTACTTATGAACATAATTATTTCTGTAAATTCGGAATTCGATTTATGTATATACAGAATTCGATTAACGTATAAACGGAATTCGATTTACGTATATACATAAATCGAATACCGTATATACAGAAATAATTATGTGTATACGTAAATAAGTATTTTTGACCCTGATTCCGCGCTATACTCCTGACTTAAATGTAGATATAGAACACATCATTCACTATTTTTTATCTGCCAAGCGATGAAACTATATAGTGTCTTAACTTATTTACTATTCAGTAACAGACGAAACAGATTCTATTCACTCTTCAATATTCGTAGTATAATTTTATTACGAGAAACATATAAAGTTATAGATATGTTCAAAATTATAATTATGATATATTCATTATGAATAATCCTTTTATCTGTGTTACATGTAATATGAATACGTGCAATCGTAAAAAAATAGTCCCCAAAGCTTACAAATGCAGTGTAAGTTTTAGAGTGTTAGACTAAGCTTCATGTATTGTATAGTAATTGACCGTCTATCACACACAATTAAACAGTTAACGCATTTTTACTGCTGAAATGAAGGAATGCAAACGATGAGTATATATCTATACATATATACATCTGAATATAAAACATAGAAAAATGATTGTCAATGGGACAACTCTCCACCAGAGACCAATTAACATAGAAGTTTACAACTATAGGTCACCGTGAGGCCATCAACAATGAGAAAAAACCCATACCGCATAATCAGCTATAAAAGTCCCCAAAATAACAAATGTAAAACAATTCAAACGAGAAAAACTAACGACCTGATTAATGTACAAAACAATGAAAAAAGTTATGTTATACAGAAACAAACGACAACCACTGAATTACAGGTTCCTGACATCCTGAATATCGCTTGATATAAACTCGCGTTATTTAATTTTAATAGTAATAATAAACTTGTCGAGGCTCGTTTATTATTATATTGAAATTTAATAACTGGAGTTGATAATTCTCACTCGTTATAAAACCTTAAATTATTTTGATTTTAATTAAAAGATAACAAAATCTTAAGTATAAAATAAGAAGAAGTAGTCTGATTACGAATGAGCCAACTTTCCACCAAATGTCTACTATAGGTCACCATACGGCCTTCAACAATGAGCAAACGTCGCATAGTCTGTTATAAAAAGCACCGACAAAGAAAAATATATAAATAATCCATTTCATAATCGTCCACAGCGATGTCACTTTAAAAATCTGGCATCAACTACACATTCGATGTATTAGGATTTAAAAGATCAATTTCAGATCTTAAGCAATGACAAAGTCTTTCTTCTGACAGTTGTAAGCTTCGAAAATATAGTTTGAAAATATTTTAACAAAGTAGAAAGTTTATCTTCAAGTCAGTAACTCAAAATATCAGACCAAAGCGAAGATAAAAAATATTGAAAAACTTACTGAAGATTAAAATTTAATCCTTATATATTTGAACGACTATATATTTAACTTATATATATATATAACTGCTTGATCAATGGGGATTTACATGCCAGAACTAACCTTAGTTGTAAGGTTTATATGTATTGTTAATCTTTATGTTTATGATAACCGACTATTAAAATTTAAAAAAATATTAAAATGAAAAATATATAATGGACGTACATCAGCGTTGAGCAATCTACGCAATCCAATCACATCTTTTTATTTTTTGTATTTAAAAATATAAACTAAACCAACGAAACCCTTTCTACCTTTGTGTAAATCTATCTGACTTTGTCAGTATGGCATGGCTCGAAGTCGCGATTTCTTCATTTTTTGTAAGAATTCCGGTGCCAAAAAGATGTCATACTATTTGTGTTAGAGAGCCAATCAAATGAGACGTGTGACAGGTGATAATATTTATCAACAAGAGTTAACTTATACAAGACCGATGCAGCTTGTTACGTACAGATTTTGAGACACTGGAAAATATTCAGCACGCGAACTTGCAATTATACTGCTATTATCCACCCCATTCTATTACTATTTGCTTCTTGAATAACAAAACTATTAGTACTATTAGGCTTCTTGAAGTTGTAACAAATTATACTGTATATACTGTACAGTATGCTACAGTATGCTATTAGCTTCTTACAAAAGCAAATTTGGTTTTTTGGAAAGAATGTATATAATTTCCGTTGCAGGAATATACCCATTTGTTTCGGAATTAGAATCACAGAGCTGCTTCCATAAAGAACTAACCAAAAGGGTCACAAATAATCATCAATCTTTACTAGGATATTTTTTGTTTTATGTAAACAAGTTAATATTGAAATGGCATCAATTCAGGTATTGAATTTAATCCGGAAAAGTCCAAGCTAAATACTTTTAAATACCAAACAGTCAGTGCTTGTATGAGACAGCACGTGGCATGCTTAGCCCTTTTCTTAGTCTGGCTCATTTGTTTGTGTGAAGCTCCATTATAATAATTCTTAACCTGATACTAATTAACGTTAACGTTAGACGCGGATCATGGTGCCGTTGTACTGACACTGTGTTATCATCTATATATAATTATATATTCAAATAAAGCTCACTGAGATCTGTGTCGTACAGTTTTAATAAAATCCTCTATTAATTTAGAATTTTAACATATCTATCTGAAAGTGATGGACATTGGGCTTTCATTTACCCCGTCAGACCTATACCACCTTACGTTTAGAACTGGTAAAAACTCACATTTATAACCTGAAATTGTTCTAGCTATTAGTATTATAATATATAGTGAATGCATTTATATATTTAATCATATTTAATATAAATTTCTTTTAAAAATAGTTGAATTGGCCATGTCAGAGACCACTGACCACATAATTCAGAGGTTTCACTTCGGTGGACAAAATTTAACGCATACCGGGAAATACTCATATCAATACCGACATTTTTGTGATTATGTTTTCAAGATAGATAACTCTTGTGTGAATACTGAAACAGCTGCTTTCGCTCCCTACAACAACATCAGACCCGGCGGTGTACATGCTATCAGGTATACTACCCGTCGAAGCGCAAATTGACAAAAGAGCACTTGGATTATTTAATAACATCTGTAACCAAGACGAAAGCAGCACGGAAAAACAACTGGCACGCAGGCAAATTGAGGTCAAATCCTTGGAAAGCAACAGCTGGTTTATAGAAATCAAAAAGATCCTAACAAAATATAACATGGATGAAATCAACAACTATCTTGATATACCTATGAAGAAAGAAAAATGGACCCCACTAATAAACCGAACTATCCAAAAACACTGGAATGACTCAATAACAACAATGGTTCCATATTACAAAGGCCTGTTGTATTGTTATATGTATAACCGACTTTAAATAAATATTTTATGCTATGCTTTATGCCTACAGCATCTAAATTACATGGAATTTTACCAAGGGAAGCTACACCCCCTGCTAAAAATCAAATGCCAATCAGCTAGAGACATAGGAAGAATTCCTCCAAAACTTAAAATGCTAACTGGCACATACATTCTGCAATCACATAGAATCAAAATGTACCAAAATGAAATAGATCCGATGTGTCTTATATGCCACCAAGGAGACGAAACACTTGAACATTTCATCCTAGAATGTGAAGGCCTATCCAACATCAGGAATCCAATTGCGGATGAAATAAATGCAATTCTGAAGAGTTCAATTTACACAGAATTTCATGAGCAAACATCAAAAATAAAGATGCAAATTCTCAATGCTCTGGAAAAATCTGAAACTGGACAGTGAATTAATAGCCAAAATTGAATATTGTAGCCGCCGCCTTCTTTTTTTGCTACACACCACCAGATAAAATTTCCTCTCAAAAGGATTGAAAAAGGACAAGAATAACGTAAAGGTGTAATAACCATACAACTATAATACCTATAACAGAACACTGTGTATATATATATAACTGTATATTCAAAATTCATTGGTAATGGACTACAAACTGCACTGTATATAAAGCACCCAGGTGAAGGATATTTATAGTTCAACATACTGGTGCCTACGAAGACACTGGTGTGGTTCTCCTATACAGGAGGTCAAAGATACAGAGGTGAAGGTGATCAGATAATCTTTGCGAATAATCAGGGGAATCTAAATGTTGTTTTTGTTGGAACCCCTGAATCATGACTACATATTGTCAAAATCCAACATTGGCGTGACAAGAAAAAGTGGAACCCTACATACAAATGTTCAAATACCATCAGAGATAATTTGGAATTCTGATAAGCCAGCACTTTCAAAAGATAGCTCGTCATGCAACATTTACCTGCTTCTGCCTGATAATGGCCACAATCAACGAGCTGATTATTATGCCATGAAACTTCTTAGATGATATCCCAAAGATAGTTTATGATTAAATTTTGACATTTTACACATGGACGGGGCATAAATGTCATTTTATGTAGCACCTATAGATACAACTTGATTATCATTGGGAAAAATGTTCTGTTCCAGTTCTATTGATAAATAAGACTACAATTTGTTTTGATTTCAAATATTCTTTACAACAACTATATGTACAAATTTGGGTTGGCTAAAGACATGAAAGAGGGTTTCAGTTTCATTACACATGAGCAGATGAGACTTTTAAGGCTTGAAAGATTCTACAGAATTAAAAAAAAATAATCAGATGCAAGTCAACACAATATTATATACTACAAGATGCATTTAGTTATAGACTGCACAACATATCACTTCATACAGTAGGAAGAAAAGACTAGTTTACCGGTAACCACCAACTATGGAGAGAGGAAGACAAGAAATGTTTTCTATCAATTAAGATTTATTCCAAAGGAGAAGAAAGGCAATTGAACAAAAATCCCTGTGCAGTTTTGAACAAATGTTACTAATTTTAACAAATAAGTGTATGTGAGCTTTGAAACTAACCATTGCCAGAAATATAAAGCCACATTGTAAATGTATATCTCTTCCGATTACACACATATAAAGTTCACAATTTGGACAGAGGAATCGGAAAAAAAAGCCTCCCTAGAATGAATTGCACATTCATTGTGTATTTACCAGATTTGTAGACCTTATTAGAATGTACCTGTACACACTTATTTATGGATGAATATTTGACAACCACAGAAAATAAAGAAAAATCAAGGTAAGTGTCCTTTTGAAAAATACCTTTTTATTACAAATTATGTACATACCTTTTAACATACATTATTGCAAGGATTTTTATACATTGTAGACTGACAGATAGAACAATGTAAAATGATGTAGGAAGTAAATCATAAATGACAACACAAATAATGCAAAATTCATAGCTAAGCTTTATTAAAAGAAATGTGAAGATAAACAGCATTAAAACAAAAGAACTACAAATTTAACCATCTAGAACATATGTAAGACCAAAACTTGAAACTGTAATGTCTGGTACCCTGGGCAGAAACAATAGATTGATCAAATCGAAATGGTCCGAAGAAACATTGATTAAAAGCAGTTCCCAAATAAGGGTTAGTGCCATGCTTGACCATTTACAATGTCCAACACTACAACAGAGTAAGAAAAAAAATCATCAGTCACAATAATTTGCAAAATTTAAATCCAACTACTTATACTATATTCCTTACAACAAACATGACAAATACAATATTTTTTGTACCTGTACTCAGAGATTATTAATACTGTGGATTCATTTATTTTCGTGGATACTAATTTTCGTAGATTGTGGAAAAATGGTGTTTTCGTGGATATTTGATTTTGTGGTTTTGCAAAAGTCTGCATGCAAGCCTATACAAAATTCCTACTTCGTTGTTTATTTAAATTCTTGGATTACCTATACCCACGAAATCCACGAAAATTGGTATCCCACGAATATTAATGAATCCTCAGTACATGTATGAAAGGTTTTAGCAAAAATTTACTGTTGAGCAATTTACGCTTTTTACAGCTTCTTGGTTTATTTTTCAGCTTTTTTGTTCATCGTTAAAATTGTATAATAAATACGTAAAAGAAAGTGATAAAATTATTTTACCAAATTTCTTGTAATATCCTCAGGATGTTTCAAATAATTTTGAGCGAAGCTTTAGGGAGACTCCATATGAGAGTTACTAAGGTCAAAGTCAAAGGTCAAGGTCATACTTGAATTTTTTAGTTTTACTTGTTATCAGTTTTTCTAATTAACTGTAAAAGATATCGACTTCCTATTTACACCAAAATGTTAGTCACAACAAGTCTAATGCCTTATATTTAGTCTAACCGGTATGTTGACATTTAATGGGAGTTTTCTCCCCTTGAAAACTTTAAAAATAAATATTATGGGATAAATCTCATTTATCATTCATAGTACATGTATATAATGAGACCTGAAGTGACAACTGGAAGTAGCCTATTATATCCCTTTATTCAATTAAAAAGATACATAATTCATACATATTTGGAATCAGTGTTGAATTACCTTTCATTAAGAACATAAAAGAGATTTTATAAACAAGAAGTACAATTGGATCTCCCTTAGATCATTTTTAGCAGCTTTATTGAAAATACTTTCAATTGTTCTCTGAACAATTTGTTCACTAGTTGTAAAATATGTTTCTTTTCAGACATAAACACTTGATCCATTTTGTAAAATATGAAAACATGAACATGATGTATTTGTATGTATATATATACATTGTAAACACATCCAAAATCAATTTCTTATCTTTTTCAGTTGGACTGGCATCATGCATTCACGGTTCAGCCTAAATTCCAAAACAATGGTTTATTTGTTAAACATGATTTATGAAAGGTTTAAAGACATTCTGGATTTATGGTAGGAAATTTCTTTTATGAAGAAAAATCTTAAATATTACATTGTATTAATTTCATGATATTTTACTTTTTATGTATTAAATGCAGCAGGTAAAAAATGTAGCATTTATTTATCAAAAATAGAAAATCTGCCCATACCAAAAAAAGAAAAGGAAATCATAGATCATGATGTTAAATACTTAGCAATGCTTAGTGAGCTTGATGAGGGACAATTTATCTTTTTTGACAAAAAATTTTAATCAAAGATTGAAGACAACAATACCCTTCTCAAAATATCCTCTTTATTTGAAATTCATTTGCTGAATTATGGCTGAGCTTTCTCAAAAGTTTCATTGAGAAACTGTTACCATATGTCATTTGTCATGGGAACTAATAAGCAGAATCTATAAAGCAAAGCTGACAGGAATGATGAGTGTATATTTTAATGAATAATTAAATAGCATTTTTATAAGCTCGTCTAAGACAAGAAGTATTGTATAGCGTTGCCCCACTGTTCAGCCGTCTGTCATTCACACTTTGTACAAAGACTCAAAATTGCTTTCACCAATTTCCATGAAACTTTAGTGGATTGTTTATATTTATTGACGTAAGCTCCCTTTAGTTTTTATGCCCCCGCCGCAAGAAGTTATGCCTCTATATAACTTGTTTTTTATGTTGTGGATATATGGGGCTTTATTCATAAAAAGGGGGGAATTTTCAACATTTCAGACAATTGTATGGCCTTGGACTTAGAAAAATAACATAAGTATTCTGTTTTCCACCCTTTTTTGTCATGCTTGCAGATATTGACTTCATATTTGCCATATAGTTTAACCATGACAATTTTTCTAGTTTGAATTTTGCTCCAGTCTAATGATTTTTGCAGAGTTATGGTCCTTGAACTTAGAAAATTCACTTAAATAATTGGTTTTCCACATTTTGTTTTTTTTTAATACTTAAAGATATTGACTTGAAATTTGGCATATAAATATAGTTAAACCATGGCAAGTAACAGTTGGGAATTGTGTTCCTGTCTGATGATTATTTTGTAGAGTTATGGTCCTTGGACTTAGAAAAATCACACAATTAATCAAAATTCATTTAAGAAAGAAATTTCCACTATTTTTTTTGTCATACTTAAAGATTTTGATTTGATATTTGGTTTATAATTTTACCATAACAACATGTACACATTACAGATCAAGTTTGACTTTTGTATTTATTGGATTATAAATTGCAGTTATATGATCCTTAGATCTTGAAAAATCACACAATTAATCAATTTTCTTCACTTTAATTTAAGTCAAGTCTGACTACTGTTATATATTGATTTGATATTTGGTATCTATAGTTTTAACATGACAAAAAAAGAGGGGCGAGAGATACCAAAGGGATGTTCAATCTCATTATTAAAAAAAAAACTGACAAAGCCATGGCTAAAAAAGAAACAAACAAACAACACTAAACACAACATAGAAAAATAAAGATTAAGACACACGAACCCAACCAAAAACTGGGGGTGAAACACTTATTACAGATCGATATTGGCGGATTACCTGTAATCGCAAAATATGACACCTGTTGTTAACGCTTATTAGCATGGGGTCATAAACTAGTCAGTAAAATTGAAGTTATATTTTTTATCTATGGAGGGGACATTTTATCTATGGAGCTAGAGAATTTATCTAGAGAGTTAACAATTTATGTCGGGAGGTAGATTTCAGCAGGACTGCCATCATAAAACAGGTCATGGAGATCCCTGGGTGATCTCAGGTGCTCTGGAAGGGTAAGCAGATCCTGCTCCATATTTACATATCAAGTTTGAATTTTTCATTTAAATTATTTTTCTCTATCTGAGAATGTGTGAATGAATGGTATCCTTAGTGAGTTTACTCACAGTTATGCAATACTCTCATAATGCTAAATACTATCCACACTGGTCTGTGTCCACTCTTGTTTTAAAATTGATGCCTTTCAGCTTTATAAGAATCATTTCCTCAAGTACTAAAGCATATTATTTTTCAGAAATGGACACCATGACACAGCTGTATTCAGAAACTCCAAAGTAAGAACATCACACAAGAATATTGAAAAAAATCAGACTATGGATTACACTATATTAAGGCAATATACCTTATGATCCTCCAGATGAAGAACAAAGATTAACAACCAAATTGAAACATATTGGTGTTTAACATGTATGCCAATTACAATGAATTAACACAATCTGACAATGATATTTCCATGTCATCGTGACATGAACATTTCCAAAGGGGCACTAGCCATGAACATAAAGTTGACAAGAAATGAAATACAATTTTGTTTAGACATTTACATTTATTTAACCTAAATTATGAAATGTGTGAATGAATATTTCAAGGAAGATAATTGAATTTTACCTAGTTTACATTGCAATACATGTATTTGGCAACAGAAATGTCTCATGACAGTTGTAAAATAAGTACCCCACAAATATTTTACAGGAGTTTTGTCCCCTTGAAAATGTTTGCTAAAAATATTGAAATTTGCAATGCATAAATATATGTAAATGCTATCACTTCTACATTTATCAACAGAATTTCTGAAAAGTGTTGAAAATGCTCTTTTATTTTTGTTTGAATTATGCCTGTAGGAAATTTTGATTTATGATAAAAATTTAATTTCAAGAGCACACGCCACCCTCTTTCTTTAAGAATTGTTATTAAATTTCTTTTATCTTAGCAATGACAAATTGAATATGTGCAAACATTGGAATGTCAGGGGTTTTTTTGTGTTTTTATTTCATAATGATGTCATTTTTAGCTCACCTTTCCTAAAAGGAAATGTGAGCTTTTGCCATCACTTGGCATCCATCGTCGTAGTCCGTCCTCGTCGTAAATTATTTAAAAGATCTTATTCTCTGAAACTACTGACCCAATTCCAACTAAACTTAAGCTGAATGATCCTTAGGGTATCTAGAATAAAGTTTGTATTTTATTTTCTATTTCGTCCAAAAACATGCCACCATGGCTAAAAATAGAGCATAGGGGTAAAATGCAGTTTTTGGCTTATATCTCAAAAACTAAAGCATTTAGAGCAAATCTGACATGGGGTGAATATGTTAATCAGGTCAGATCTATCAGCCCTGAAATTTTCAGATGAATTGAACAACCCATTGTTGGGTTGCTGCCACTTAATTGGTAATTTACGGAAATTTTGCAGTTTTTTATCATTATCTTGAATATTATTCTAGATAAAGAGAAACTATAAACAGCAAAAATGTTCAGCAAAGTAAGATCTACTAATATGTCAAGATACCAAAATTGTCAACTGACCTTTTAAGGAGTTATTGCCCTTTAAAGATATTTAATTATAACTTAATTTCTTTTACTTGTTAGCTTACTTTAAAAAATCTTCTCCTTTGAAACTGCTGAATAAATTTCAGCCAAACTCAGGCTGAATGAGTTTCAGAGTATCTAGTATAAATTTTATATTTATTTCCTTTTACGTCAAGAAGCATAGCCTGTATGGTTAAAAAAAACATAGGGGTAAAATGCATTTTTTTGCTTTTGAAGAAGATATGATCAGATTCAAGAATAGATATATAAATTGAAAAGCCAAAATAATCATTGATCATTGATTTAAGCAAATAATTTAAGGTGAATGATTCAGGCTCTTGAGAGCCTCTTGTTTTTAATATTCTATTTCTTTACACTTGTAAATTTTTATACCCAAAAAATATTTATATTTATAGGTCACACTGTGTATACATTGTATATTATAGAAGTGTTTAGCAGTGTTCTCCCCACCAATTTCAAATAGCATCCTGTGAAACAGACAGATTTAAAATACCATCATGTTTCTCAAAATAATAGCATCACATCCATAACGCAATCTATACAAAAATAATTTCAGAGAGCATCACATTCAAACAATATAGCATCACATTGGCATGATGCTACAAAGGCCCTGGGGAGAACACTGTTTAGTAATAAAACTGTATGGACATGTAAATTTATCTTGAAAGTGTCAGATTGAATTCTCTTGTTTTATTTTCTCATGATGTAAACAATGCTCATGATAATATATATAAATCAGTTAAACCTAGCCATTCCACAGTTTAAAGATCAATAAACTTGCACACAAGATATTTTATATTTCTTCAATTATCCAGATATTGGTATTTATTCAGAAACTCTGATATGTTTTTTGGTAACAATTAACTTTTACTGGTAGGGGACTATGTATTGCCATGCAATACTCTCAGCATGCTGTATACTTTACATAATGGTCTGTGTCTACGCTTGCTTTTCTTTGCATGAAGCTATTAAAGTTACAACAAAATACCTTATAGTATATATAAAAAGAAGATTTGGTGTAATTGCAATTAGACAACTCTAAACAAGAGACCAAATTAAATGACACAGAAATTAACAACCATAGGTCACCATACGGCCTTCAACAATGAGCAAAGCCCATACCGCATAGTCAGCTATAAAAGGCCCCGAAATAACAAATGCAAAACAATTCAAATGAGAAAACTAACGGCCAAATTTATGTACAAATAAAAGAACGAAAAACAAATATGTAACACAGCAACAAACGACAACCACTGAATTACAGGCTCCTGACTTGGGACAGGCACATATATATATAATGAGGCGGGGTTAAACCAGTTAGCGGGATCCCAACCCTCCCCCTAATATAGGTAAACTAATAGCATAGTAACAAGTTTAAATAAGATTTTAAGTTTACTTACATGATACTACTGTCTATTGAAAAAGCATAACCGATACGTGAATTGCATTTACATGATATATATAGAAACCCTTAGTTTGTCAACTTTTTGCTTTATAAATGTTTTTTGCAGAAACTAGAATATATTTTATCAAGGTAAACTAAAAACAAGCAAGCAGATTTAACAATTTTAGACGATACAAACTTTATCATCAATTAGCTTGTGTAGATGTCTTTGTAATACCAAATGAAATAATAAAATAATATCAGAAATTTTTTTCGAACATTAAAGTCTAGAAATTAGTTTTGCTATCTTAAAATTAAACATTTCCAGTAAGCTTACCTATTTGTCTATTTTTGTAATTTTTATGTTTGTTTGCAAATTCATGTATGTTTTAATCATCACAATGTATTATTACAGAAAATATTTACCATCTACTGTGTTGTTATCTTATTTTAAAATATGATGGGTAATTATCATGTTGCAATGCTTGTTTCAGCATACATTTTATCATAAACTTATGCGATAAACCATAAGCAAAGTCTCAGTTAACTGTGATTTACTGAAAAAAATCTTGAAAGTATATTAAAAATAAATTTCAAGATGATCGCTTTAAAATAATTGGTCTTTTACTATCCCTCAATTATAAGTCAACTACCAGTGAAGCTAAAAGGCACGTTGACTCTGTCTGTCCATCAGCCAGTCTGGTAAATCAACTTTCCGCACTTTTTTTGTCATGTTTGAATATATTGGTTTGATATTTGGTATGCAGTATAACTATGACAAGTTACAGATCAAATTCTGATTTTGGAATGGTCTTGTTTATTTGTACATTTATTAGGCCGTTAGTTTTCATGTTTAAATTGTTTTACATTTGTCTTTTCGTGGCTTTTTATAGCTGACTACGGGTTTGGGCTTGGCTCATTGTTGAAGGCCGTACAATGACCTATAGTTGTTAATTTCTGTGTCATTTGGTCTCTTGTTAAGAGTTGTCTCATTGGCAATTACACCAAATTTTCTTTTTTATATTGATTGTTTTTTGAAGAGTTATGAACCTTTTACTTAGAAAAATCACAGAAGTTATCAGTTTTCCCACTTTTTTTGTCATGCTTGAAGGTTTTGAATGCATATTTGGCATATAGTTTAATCATGACAAGTTAAAGATCAAGTTTGAATTTTGTTCTGGTCTGTTGATTTTTTCAGTGTTATTGTACTGGGACATCACATAAGTAATCAGTTTTCAACATTTCTTTTGTCATGCTTGGAACCAATTTATCATTGAAAAAGTCTTCTTCTAGAAAACAACTTTATGAAATAAAACCAAACAGTGTATGTTCCTTATAATGTGGTGTTTGATTACTCAGTTTAACATAGAAACTTAAATGAATCGTTTTTAGCCAGTAAAAGATAAGTATTTGTATGGAATAAACCTAGGAATGTATTCTTTAAGATGACGTGGGATGATAATTTATGTCCCTTATACATAGACTTATAATTTAATGCACAAGCTAATACTCAACAACTAGATTCTAGTTCTGATGTACATTGTATTCATCTAAGTATGCACAATCTTAATGCCAATCTACTTTATATGAATATAAGACGGTGGACTTTTTTATTGTAGCAACTGCCTCTTTAATAAAGATTAATTTGCTTTAAATTATTTGTTTGTTAAAATCATGATGCCAAACTCATTTACACTAAGAAAATTTAAAGATAGTGTCATTAATGTCAAACAAGGCAGTCATAAAGCATCAATGAGTTGAAAATATTTTACACTTCTTGGATGCCTCATGGTTTATTTGAATTAAGAACAAAAAAATGTGAGCTGCTGGCTGCTAATAAATGTCATTCTTGTTATAAACTATTTGGTTTACTAGAGAGCAGATGATCCATCACATTGTTTAGAGCAATCCATCACATTGTATAGAACATGCTATCAAAATCGTTAATATCGAACTTAACCTTCAAATTGACGTTAGAAACCTCACATTATAATTTGAAAGTTCATAAGTTGTAAATGGAAACACCAAAAAGCCAATTTCAGATCAATCAATTAAAAAATTAAAATATTCCCAACATTTTCCTTCAGTTACGCTCAAAATGACACAAATAAAGGGATTTTTAATTTTGGATCTCCTGCGACTTCTGTTGCAGTAAAAGAGGGGCAAAAGATATCAAAGGGACATTCAAACTCATAAGTAAGAAATAAGCGCGACTTATGGATGGTGATCCGGCTTCAACGCAGCTTTATATTCAAATACTATCCACACTTATCTGTGTCCACTCTTGTTTTCTTTTTCATATATAGATGACCTATCAATTTGTCCTATTACCATTGTTCTTGGCCTTATTTTTATCGTTCAGTGACTGCTTGAAAAATAGCTTAGACTTTTTGCAAGGTTAATTTCTAGCTTTTTATAAGTAATATGAAAGCTATGTTTGGTATGTGGGTACCTGTCAGATAGTTTTCACTTTACCTCGACCTCATTTCATGGCTCAGTGGACAACATTTAATTTTCTGAGTTCTTAGATACCGTAATTAATAGGTCTTCTATATTTTCTGCATGTAATGATTGTAATAGAGGGGCGAAAGATACCAATGGGACGTTCCATCTCATAAGTAAAACACAAACTGACTAAGCCATGGCTAAAAAAGAAACAGACAAAAGGACAAACAACAGAACACAAAACACAACATAAAAAAATAAAGACTGAGACCCACTCACACACCAAAAACTGGGATGATCTCAGGTGTTCCGGAAGGGTAAGCTAATCTATTAGTACAAACCCGATAATTAGTCTAATTCGGTGGGTCATCGAATATTCTAACATGAGCTACACGACGGGTGTCACATGTTGAGCAGGATATGCTGACCCTGTCGGAGCACCTGGGATCACCCCCATTTTTAAGTGGGGTTCGTGTTTCTCGGTCTTTAGTTTTCTATGTTGTGTTTTGTCTGTTTCTTTTTTTTGCCATGGCTTTGTCAGTTTGCTTTTAACTTAATATGAGATTGAACGTCCCTTTTATATCTTTTGCTTCTCTTTAAGAACAAATCCGGTAATAAGTCTAACTCGGTAAGTCAAATTCGTAAGGTGTGCATGCTAAACTGGCAGGTGCGTGTATGATCTTATGCACATCCATTAAAGTAAATTACAACGTTAACAGATCTTAACATGTTAATATAGGGACCAAGTAGAACAAGAATTGATTTAAGCAAAGAGCAGGTTGACATCCTAGAGCATGCTTGGGAGCAAGGCCTAACATCCGCCAGTAAGAAGCATAATCAGGAGATAGGTGATTTGTCCATTAAGACATCAATAAGCAGGGAAAGGATCGAGGTATGTTGAGCTTCTCAAGCTTTGTACAATTTTGACTTTTACTTCTATAACAGCAAATAGACATAATACCTACTGTAAATATAAATCAAAATAACCAGGCTTATATTTTATCCTGCGCAAGACACAAAACTCATCAGTGACGCTCCAATCAAAATAATTATAAGGTCAAATAAAGTACAAAGTTGAAGAGCAATAAGGATAAAAAAGTAATGCCAAACACGTCTACATTTACAATGAAGAATTTATTTTATTTGCGCTACTATAAGTTTCAAGTGTTTTTTATTATTACTCACTTATTTTCTAGTATTTTATTTAAAGGTGTGGATTGGAAATAGGAGGGCTAAACAAAAGCGTGGTGGCCAGGGAGTTGCCCCAACAAAAAAGAGAAAGACGACTAAAGGTCCGACTGCCTATACCTTGTTTTCGCGGCAATTTAAACGAGGCAAGTACCGATCATTTATCATCATTGTTTTAGCTAACTATGATTCGTGATATACTAGCTGATTTGTTGTTCGTTAGTTAATAGAAAGTATTGGTGTTCAAGTATACTAGTAGTTTGTACTTTGACTTAAAAAAAAATACAAAATCTTCAAAAATTACATCCCAGCTCCTTTGTTCTATTGTTCTGTAACATTTTGTAGGGAATTTCACATCCACAATTAAACTTAGAAAATATTTATTCTGAAAAAGACTAGTTTTCAAAATTTATGTAGAAATCCATTGTCTATGCCGGGAATCGAACTCGAGACCTTTAGCATATGGATCTACTATGCATACCACTACATCAGGACGACTAGATTCACTCCATCTGTTAATTAATCATATTTAAACGTTGTGCCCGGGGCTTATAGATATAGATTATTACATTGTACAAGTGGATTATCGGATTTATCCAATCGAGATAGTTAAATTATTAATTTAAAAGTCCGCCTTGGCGAGGATTTTAAAATTTATAATTCAACTATAGAGATGTAATAATCAATGTAATAATCTGTTTCTCTAATGATAATTAAAATTGTATACCAAATTCTCATTTGAGTCTAGGATTAAATGCTTTTTTAAAAGAGATTATTGTTGTATAAACTGGACCTATTCACTTATACACGCGAAGAAAGGCTGAACTTAGCAGATCGACATAATGCACAATAAAAAACTTTCAAATATCAATTAAAACAGGTGATACTCCAAAAGAAGAACACTTGAAATCGCTCGGACAAAGATGGGCAAATACATCGGAAGACGAAAAGATGGTCTTCCGAACAAAGGCAAAAGAAGTTCGGGAAGATCCCTTTAAGGGAATGTCACCAGACGAGGCAGCCAATATCCAAATCAACATAATTTCAAATTCGGTTAGTTTGTCTGTTTTATTTAAATTATCAATATTTTAAATTATACATTAATGATTTTTTTCTAAACATTGCCTGCTTCACATATGTTTAGTCGTCAAGGTAACAGACTAATGTTTATATATTCAACTTAAAAATTAATTAGAACATTTATCCTTATAAAAATATATAAAAGGCATATTACTTTACAATTGTTATAGACTCAAACAGGTTCCCCTATTACAGCGGTATACTACTATTGTCTTTATTTGTTTAAATCAAAACAAAAAGTAATATTTACACGAAAAACGCGCATCTGGTGCAAGTGTTTACATGCAATACCTTTGAAAGTTGTCCCTTAATACAATGAACTATAAAACAATAAAGCTTCACAATCACTGTAGGTCTATTAGAAGATCATAAGATAAGACTTCTTAAATTTAATGAAATCTTACGATGACAAGCTCTCTTTTATCATTTTATATTACCTAACGTGTCTAATTTATGTAAAATCATGTCTTTTTAACTATGTCTTGTGAAGATTCGATGATTGATTAATGTATTCTCATGGCAATTACACCAAATCTTCTTTTTTTTATATCTATTGTTTTTCCAAACTGATCATTATAAAGATTAAAAAAGAGGAGCGAAAAACCAAAGGGACGTTCAATCTCGTAAGTAAAATTAATAAACTGACAAAGTCTTGGCTAAAAAACAAATAGATAAACAGAAAACAACGGAACAAAAAATACAACACAGAAAACTAAAGACTGAGAAACACGAACCCCACCAAAAACTGGTGGTGATCTCATTAAGAAGCACAAGTGTTTCAATTGTAACCTCAAGCGTTGTCTCTCTCGATATTGAGCAGATATTAAAATTATAATACTTTTCGGATATTTCATTTTAATTTCAGTGTGCTTTGTTACATTCCCTTGGCTATGAAATAGCTGCTATAGCAGCAAAGGATAATGAGCCTTCACATGTGTTTGGTTCGCCAAAAGGTTTGGAGTTCATCCAGGGCGCTAAAATCCAGAATGACTTCAGAGAATCAGTGTTCGGTAAGTGTTGAGGAAATTCATTATTGATATTCTTTTTATTATTCGTGACGTTTTTATTCTATTGGTGGTTGTGGTAATATTTATTAAAATCATACCCGTTCTTAATGTGGCCACTTTGCATACGGTGTAATATTTTTAAAGATCATTTCTGCTCTAAAAAAAAAAGAGCGATATTGCATTCCCCTTGTCCGTCATTTCATTGCTTTGTTCGATTGTGTATTGGTGAATCCCTTTTTTGGTTCGTCCGTCCGTCGTTTTCGCACAAATATTCCCGTTATACTAATATGATAACTTTAATTTTGGTCAGCAGCTTAAACGTGGGAAATTGTACCATTGTGGCATTTTCTGGAACTGTCGTGCAATTACTCTCCGTTTCCTAATACTTTTCATTCAATATGTTGAATGATTTTAATAAAAAAAAAAAATGTCACACTTTATCCAGTACTTTGAATAAAATGACTTCTACGTTTTTATGGGTTGTTTTTAATCAGTCGTCATGTGTCCAATGTAATTAATTTTTCCACTTTCAATATTTTTTTCAGGAAACATTGTATATGTTGATGTTAAAAATGAAAAAGAGACCAAGCAAGATCTCTCAGAACAAGTGAGGAAGATTTTCAATTCATGCTGGGGTAAGTATTTTTTAAGATACAAATTTGATGTATGTGAGATATCAAGATCACCTCATTTACCAAGACGGTGTCTAATGTATATATATATATATATATAAAAGGTTACTTTTTTCCTATTTTTTTCACTTAAGTGATTGAAAGATATACACTGCTGTTGGACGAATATTTCCGTTACGGGTTTAGTGTTTGGATGAATCAATCTTTTAATTTTTTGTTTTGAATAATTCAATAAAAAAAAATTTTTTTTTTAGACTATTGATATAAACTAAATTGAAGTTTAAAAGATACATGCATATTTTTGCACATACTTTTATGAAATCCATATGAAGTTTCTCAACAATACTTTAAAGGCCATTTTCCCCCTATAAATAACCTCGAAAAACCTGACAGCAGCTTTAATTTGACCGAATTTAATCCACCAACTTTTTCGGTATCAACGTTTAAAAGTATTGTGGCAACAGATTTTTTTTATTTTCAGCATCTGTCAGTTCCAAAAAGCAAGCGGTGCCGTATGGTTCCCTTTTTAAAAGAAAGGAATTTAAAATGGAAGGCTTACCCGATGGGATCGAGTTTAAAGACCCAAGTTCATATGGATTGGCCTCTCTGAGGCTAATAATAAGCCATAAAGATGCCATCAAGTTTGTGTATGTATATTGCTAATAAAAGTACGTCTGAACAAGTTACAACTCTACGATAAACTTGTCCATTGGATCACCAGTGAAGGTGATACATGACTGAAAACACATATTAAATATATAATTACTCTAAATAACAGCCCAACAATGTTAGATCTGTAAATTTGTTTTCGCAAATTTTTGTTCTTATTGCTAATAAAAGTATATTGTTGTCGGAACATTTGATATATGTATCATGCAACTATAAACCTTAGTTAGTTTTATGCTTTAATCAGATTGTTTAAAGTAATTAACAAATTAAAAAACATGTTTAAAAGATTAAGAATATCAAACAGCATTCATCTAACAAATTTATATTTGTCATTAATCTTAAATGTAGTAGATTGGGTTTGAAATAATAATGTTTCGGTTATCTCGAAAGCAACATGAATAGGGACGAATGTATTTTCCTTAAAAGGGTAAATAATAACAAAACAAGGCATTTCATTGTTTTAACACTCCATGAACAGGGATACACTTTAAAAACGGACATATTGTAAAAATAATTTTCTATTACAGGAATGTTAAACCAGCTTCATCAACATCAGCTGACGGTATGCATATGTTTGTAATTACATCTTTTCATAAGATGACTTCTTTAACATTGTTTATTGCTGTAATTTTGTCACCAGTGCTAAAAAACACTCTTCTTTTTATAAAAGAGAGGCGAAACATACAAGATGGACATTCAAACTCAAAAGTAAAAAATAAACTGAAAATGCCATGGCTAAAAAGGAAACACACCTACAGACAAACAATAGTACACAAAACATAACTGTTATAATTTAAGATACTTCAGATTAACTACTGGCAAGTAATTCTAGTGATGCCGTTGACATAATTTGTATAATTTTATAGTTTTTATACATCAGATTCTGCATAGGATTGATGATTCAAAGTTCATGTGCTAGAAAATAGGCATATTTGTTGAATATATTTTCAATCAAATTGTAAATGAACTTTTTTTAATTAAATAGATTATCTTCTCTCTATTAAAATTGAGCAAAAACCTTAAATATCAGATATAGTTTTAGAATGTGTTCACCAAAAGAAATAAAATAATTTAAACAAGTTTGTTTACCATTGAACATATGTTTAACTGTTATAGTTTCAGATTCTCCACATTTACTTCTGGCAAGTAATTCTATTAATGCCGTAGAGGAAGTAGAAGGAAGTGAAGGAAATAGAATACTTACAGGTTTGTTTGCATTTTGATCTTTTTGTCATTATTTTTTAGTTTGTTATAAAAAAAAACCGCAATAACAAAGGTATACCATGGATTGTCTGAAAGACTGACCTATAAGCCAACTTTGAATAATAAACGTCCTTATTTAGATTAAAGAATGTGTCTTTACTTGATATCCATACAAACAATTTATAGTTTATCTAACATCATTACATTTGTTTGTTTCATATAAAAAAAAAATTCTAATAAATTTTGAAATTTACTCAATGTCTTAATTTTTAGTTAAGTGGTGTCCAACTACGAAAAGGAAAACTTCATATGTTTTCAATCCAATAGTAAATATAGTTTTCATTATATCTTCTATCATGTGACAAGTCTTATGAACAAAAGCCAAAGGCAGTAAACAGATCAGTATAAAATGTAGTTTTTGTATGTGTAAAATTTAAAAAAGAATGCTTTAAAAATGCTTCAAACAAGTTCAGTTCACAGATTATTTATTGCTATAAAAAAAAAACTAAGTTTTTTACTATTTCAATTTTAGATTCTGTCCATTTACGGGCAAATACCAGTGACCCCATAGTGGATGATGGTACTGGAATACTTGCAGGTTTGTGTCCACTTGTTTCTTTAGTTAATATATTGGCATATATTGGCTTTGTGTTTTATCTTTAATTCAAAGCAGTTTTTCTAATTAGTATATAATTCTTCAACTACAACTATGCAAATACAATACTTGCATTTAAATTAGTTTAAACGTGCCCAAAAAAAATGCTTTAAAAATGCTTCAAACAAGTTCATTTCACAGAGTATTTATTGCTATAAAAAAACTAAGTTTTTTACTATTTCAATTTTAGATTCTGTCCATTTACGGGCAAATACCAGTGACCCCATAGTGGATGATGGTACTGGAATACTTACAGGTTTGTGTCCACTTGTTTCTTTAGTTAATATATTGGCATATATTGGCTTTGTGTTTTATCTTTAAATCAAAGCAGTTTTTCTAATTTGTATATAATTCTGCAACTACAACTATGCAAATACTTGGATTTAAATTAGTTTAAACGTCACCAAAATTTAAATTTGAAATTAAAATGAATCTTCACTTTTTTTAAATGTTAACGCATGTCAGATCTGAAAATTCTAATGCATTTCATTCGTAACAAAGATTTCGATTGTCAATGACAAATATTTTGAGGGGGTAAATTCCATGATCTACCGGTTCTTAACTAAGCCACCATTTTGAATTTCTATTTTTTTAGTATATAATTTCTTTAAATATAAATACAATATTTACGGACTTTTTCTTTTTCGGCATTTCATGACATACAAATTGGTAAAATTTAATTTGTTAAACTATAGGGCATTAGAATGGAGATAACTGTATTGTAATTTTAGCTTGGACTACGTAAAACTTGATTTTAATGTGACAAATATCCGTTTACCTAGCTTCGCTTTGCGTCGCTAGGTTAACCAAAATTGCCACATTAAAATCTACGTTATACGTAGTCCAAGCTTAAAATACAAAGCAGTTAACTCTTAAGTATTTGCATGTTCGTATTAACTCTTCAACTTTATGCTTGATTTGCCCTTTTCAACAATTAAGAACCAAGAATAGGTTAACAAATTATCGTAAATACCAGTCTTATAATTCTATACGCAAGACGTACATTCCGTTTACATAAGACTCATCAGGACGATCTGAACAATAAATATAAAAATTAACCCAAACAAATAAAATTTTAAAAGCAGTGAAGACCAAAATTAAAAAAATTATGACTAACACGGCTAAGGTAATTTATGCCTAATGATTAGAAAATTCTTTGTATTTCAAATAATTCATGGTTTTGGAAAATCATCATTTATTATTTTAATTTCTTTAAAGATAATTATTTGTTTTTATTTTTGATAGATTTGAGAAATGTTGAAATGGAGGAAGTAGAAGGTGCGCCAGATATTCCATTAGGTTTGTATTCAGTTTGCGCTATCATAAGTAAAGAGTGAAAAACGTATTCGTATTCTTACAAGTATAAATGAATACGTTAGTTAAGCAATTAATAAATGACTAATTTTATATTTAACATTTGAATTCTTCAAATATATCATTGTACAAATATGTATTATTGGGATTATGTGTTAAAATTTATATTCGAGTATTGTAGAGTAAATTTAGATTTAGATTTTATATATTTTTAAGTGCAGCCTGATACATCATACATAGCAATACAACTACATTTCAATACATTATCAATAGTATACCATATCACCAATTCTATAGAGGCTTAAGAGGCTTATGAAGCATTAACAATATTCATTCAAGTAGAATACGCCTGCAATGACAACACTTTGTGAGCAATGAGAAAAAAAAAACCTACCGGAATCTTAACTATTATTATATGTTTATCATAATAATTACTTATTATCTAGAAATTATTACCTTGGATTATGTAACTTAACAGTATGTATTGATTTTTACAACAATAGAAATACACATATTAATCTACACGATTATACTCTTTGCATTGTAGATGTTCTTGAATCATTGGCTGACACGATGGGGGAATTTATTGAAGAGGAGCAATCTGTTGCTTTACCCAAAGGTTTGAATTTAATTGCTTGATATTTGGCTGTGTAGGTTGGGGTGGTATGTAATGTATTACTGGCAATCATATCACTTATTTCCTTTTTTCCTATGGTAATATACAGATCATGGCTACACTTTTTCTAATTTTTTATTTGTATTCAACCAAAGCTTGATAAACTTCAGAGAAATTTTGCAAAGATTTCGTAATTGCACATCCTCCAAATTTAACAAAACATTTTGAAATAAGACAGTGCTGTTCCGAGTCGTCAAAATTCAAAATGTCTTTCAGAAGAACTGAACACGGCTGCGTACGTAAATTACTGATGTTGTTATTAGTTTGATGATCTGAATGTGTCATTTTTGGGATATTTGTCATGTCTGGTGATAAGGGGACACCTGCCATATCAGAAGACACCGTGTCCATGGCGACGTCTGTTTCGGACCTTTTTTATACTGGGCGATGTCCGAGCCAGTATTCTGTTTGATCTTCGTGTATTCATGTATATTATGCTACTCGGGGACAAAATATCCACCAGCAGAGACATCGACCCGGTGGTTGTAAAAGAGGAGCGAAAAACCAAAGGGACGTTCAATCTCATAAGTAAAATTGATAAACTGACAAAGTCATGACTAAAAAAGAAAAAGATAAACAGACAGACAATGTTGGATTTGTTTAAATTATTTTTTTATATTAATATAGTTATTGATTACTTTTTCAGATGAGATTAAAATGAAGTTAGAATCGGGACTGTACCCAGTTGCCAGAATAATGGGCAAGAAACGAAAAGGAAGGAAACATTTATATAAAATTCATTGGGAGGGATGTAAGGCATCTGAAGCCACCTGGGAGCCAACGGAGAATATTCCTAAACCGTTACTAAAATTGTACAATAAAAAGTAGTTTATTTATGTATGTAAATAGGGAATGCGTCAAAGAGAAAACAATCCTACTAAAGACCATAAAACAGCTGAAGGCCACCAATGGGTCTTCTACACAAATAGTTCACACTATGTTCACTCACGTGAAAATATGTAACAAATTAAGTTCAAAATGCTTTGTGTTTGTAAGGTTGCTAAAATGCAGTTTTTATGTTACTTTTTTTCAAATATTATCAGTCAAAATATGCATCTACTATTCTGTAAAGTTTTGATTCCTTTTTCATTATTATTATGTTTAAGAGATTTATTAATTTATTTCATTATATATATTATAGTCTATCAATGTTTTTGCACGTGCATTTTGTTTAGCAGGTACTCAATAAACTATGTAACAAATTAAGTTCAAAATACTTTGTGTTTGTAAGGTTGCTAAAATGCAGTTTTTATGTTACTTTTTTTCAAATATTATCAGTCAAAATATGCATCCCTACAAAATTTATAAAAATATTCTTTATCATTCTCCTTGATTTAAAAGCTACGATTAATTATCTTTCATAAAATTTTACAGGTAAAATAAAAATAATTATTATAATTCAGAAAAAAAAACTGTAATTGTTAAAGCAACAAAACACCGTATGTTTTAATAAACCTTCAATTAAATTAAGGCAAACCAGGATGATACCGTTTAAAAAGGCTACACATAGTTTTATTTATGTCATACTAAAATTATAAGTCTTCTGATTAATCTTATAAAACAACTTACACGGACAAAACATTCTTTGATAAAAGTATTTCCTCAAACAGAACACGCCACTTCCTTTTTAATGAAGGTATTTTCGAAACTCGAATGAAAACTTAAATTACTTGGATATTAGTACCAAATTGAAGTATATGAGTTGTACGCAATTGCACGTTTAATAAAAGATTTTAATTTCAGGCAATTTTTAATCATTATACTTGTTTATATTTCTACATTCCTAAACATAAAACTCAACAATTTTTTTTTAACTTCTGTACAAGAAAATCCACATTCAGGAAACATAATTGTTATTGGCATGAAATAACATCTTCGATATTTTCCATGAACTATATTATCTTTTTAATAGATGGAATTGTATGATGGATACTTCATGTTAGTCATGTTTTTCAACTTCAAAGTGTACTTCTTTTGTTTAATGAAGTTTTATGCACTTGCACGTTTAACAAAAGATTTTTAATCATTCTCCTTGTTTATATTTCTACATTCCTAAATATAAAACTCAAAAAAATTTTGTTTTAGAAAACTTCTTTAAAAGAAAACTACATTCAGGAAACATAGTTGTTATTGGCATGGAAAACACATACATGAAATAATATCTTCAATATCTTCCATAAACTATATTATCTTTCTAATAGATAGAATTGTATGATGGATACTTCATGTAAGTCATGTTTTTCAACTTCAAAATGTACTTCTTTTGTTTAATGAAGTTTTATGCACTTGCACGTTTAATAAAAGATTTTTATTAAACGCAATTTTTAATCATTCTCCTTGTTTATATTTCTACATTCCTAAATATAAAACTCAACAAGACTTTTTTTTACAAAACTTCTTTACAAGAAAATCACATTCAGGAAACATAATTGTCATTGGCATGGAAAACACATACATGAAATAACATCTTCAATATCTTACATGAACTATATTATCTTTTTAATAGATGGAATTGTATGATGGATACGGTCCGTGTAACACTTATCAATTCAAAGTTTTAAAAAGTTTAGAAATTTTAGATTTTTGGAATTTTGATCAAAGTTTTAAAATATCAAAATTTCAAATTGTGTTAAAGTTTTGAAATTTTGAAATTTTAACCAAATTATTAAAATATCAAAATTCTAAATATCGTTTATAAATTTGATATTTTAGAAACTTGATCAAACTTTTAAAATACTAAACCTAATGTGATAAGTGTTACACGGACCGGATACTGCATGTTAGTTATGTTTTTCAACTTCAGAACGTACTTCTTTTGTTTAATGAAGTGTTATGCACTTGCAAATTTAATAAAAGATTTTTATTTAACGCATTTTTTAATCATTATAAAATGTTTATAAATCTACTTTCCAAAATATAAAACTCGACAAGTTTTTTTTTCCAAACTTCTTTACTAATTGTTATTGGCATGGTAAACACATACATGAAATGACATCTTCAATATCTTCCATGAACTATATTTTCCTTTGAATAGATAGAGTTGTATTATGGATACTTCATGTTAGTCATGTGTTTTCAACTTCAGAATGTACTTCTATTGTTTAATGAACCAACTATGAACTACATGTAACAGTTGTTTGAAAGTGATTGTACTGAATACATCAATTATCTAATTATTCGATATTAAAAGTAATATATATCTAATTGGCTTTATGTTATTAAAATAATCAAGCAATATATGAATACTAGAGTGTATGTACATGCAGTCAAGGTTATATGATCCCTTCAAGACAGACAAATAGGCTTCACAATATTTTCACACAACAATTAAACTTAACATCTGACTTATAGAGAACAGAACTAAGAACCAAATATCACCAATATAACCGATCTTAGAAAACTGAAACATATATTACATGGTAATGTGATGGATAGTGTTTGAACTGATAACTCGTATCCAAGGTGTATGAAACGAAGGCGATGTCCGTCTCAGGATTTTATATTTTAAATATGTGCGTGAAATAATGCATTGTAACGCTTAGCGTTGGGGAAATAGTACCCTCTTTTAGATTTTATGATAGTGGATATGTTTGAACAGTAAACGATTATCCGTGGGCAGGAGTTATTTGCTATATATAGAACATTAGGGATTATGTGAAATCATTGAGAAATGGATATATATTCACAGTATGAATATTTTGTATTTTAATCGTATTAT
The DNA here is from genome assembly GCF_036588685.1 of Mytilus trossulus. NCBI lineage: Eukaryota > Metazoa > Mollusca > Bivalvia > Mytilida > Mytilidae > Mytilus > Mytilus trossulus. Next base: position 37,481,608 of record NC_086380.1, on the reverse strand, counting down.
AAATCGTATAGATACATTCATATATATGGATTATTCAGAATGCTGTAAATACCTTTTCGCATGAGTGGTGAACAGTTATTTGTTTTACGTTTTATATGTACAGTATTGCAATTAAGAGTGCTCCGTGTGTAAGGGTCTCAATAAGGGTGCAAATTAGTGCGCTGTGAAAGCGAAGCTCCTGCTAGAGGAGGGAGATAAAGATTAGGTAACAGGTTACAGGTAACAAGTAAAATGCAACCAGTCAGTCAAAAACATCTTACAATTATTCCATACAAAAGATATGATTGATTTATCAATATTCTTAAATGTTCCATTTGGTAAACTAATTCCCAGTTTTAAATGACAGTCGTTTTGGGATTTCTTTTTATTACGTTAAGCTTCTACAGTAGATATGCATGTCCCAGAATATACGTGGACAAAAAGTGTTGGAAGAATAGAAATAATAATGAAATATGGTCACACGTAACAACATATCACTGCTATAAATATGTTATCATTCCAATAAACAGTTTCTGAGAAAAGTGTGACGGAAATATTTTGCCTGCTTTTAACAATAATTTGATACGCAATAAAAAATAAAGCTGAAACACCAAATTAATCAATGTTTAACATGTAATCATTTATTTTATTCGTGTACGCAATAACCATTAAAGATCAATATAAAAAAGATAGAATCAATTGTTCCAGGACATTTGAAAGAGGGGACGTAGAATCATATCTAAGACAATTACAGGTCTTTCCAATGTACAAACGAGGTTAAATTGGCCATTTTATACCTACAATCTAAATGAATATGCAAATAATACATTTTTTCAATGAATATTTTCCAAAAAACACCACTTCCGGTTCTGTCAAGGTTACTTCCGTTTGACATTTTTTTAAGTTCAAATACTTCCAAGCATTTAATAACAGACTTCCTGGTTCTATAGTGTTTTAGTAACAAGTTATAATCAATTAATATGGAAACTTTATATATAAGTGGCGATAACTCATATAAAAAGTCATTGAATCGCTTCGAACAAATTATATCATTTCTTCGTCTTAATTAATTACCCAAAACAATTTTAACTATGTGTTTGTTGTATATTCCTCGGAGTTTGGTAATTATGTTATTTACTTTTTTTAATATATCTGAAATGATAAAACGATGTAGTGACCACGATTGCTTTTCTTTTTAAAATTATTTGCCTGAATAAGCACCTGGAATAAGCCCTTAAAAAGGTTTTGATGTGAAGTAGCGATGCTAATCTACGTGTTTTTAGTTTGATGATCTGATTTTATTGAGAAATATTAACATGTCTGCCAAACATCGTTACAAGAATTTGATGTGAAATAGCGGTTCTATACTGTAGTTGGGTGAAATTATTTTATTAAGTATGTCTGCCTGTATAAATCTGTTGCAATGGGTTTAAAATTAGAAATAGCGATTCCATACTTAGCTGGGTGCTATGAATTTATTGAGAAATATTACCATGCCTGCATGTAAAACCTGTAACAAGGGGTTTTAACGAGAAATAGCGATGATAAACCTGTAAGATCGTTGTGGGGCTCATATGGAAGGATCCTATCCTTTTTAGCCCAATGTAGAACATTATATAAAATTTATAAAAATATATTGAGACGTTAATACAGCTTAATGCAAAAGCTGCAATACACAGTTTTGGTGATCTTTCATTATTTTCTTCGTTAACGCAATGATCAATTTATATTTATACAGTTAAAATGCTACGATCAAGCGACCACGATTGCTTTTCTTTTTTCAAGAACCCTTTTACAAGGGTTTTAATTGGAAATAGCGATTGTATACTTGTACCATGTATCCCTGTATAATCCCGTTACACGGGATTTAAATGAGTAATTGCGAGTATATACGTGTTGTTTTATCTGATTTTATTCAGCAATATTACCATGGTCTGCCAGTTCATGACAAGGAGTTTTAATGAGAATTAACGGTTCTATACTTGTTATTTTAACTATAAATAAGAAGGTGTGGTTTGAGTGCCAATGAGACAACTCTCCATACAAGTCACAATGCATAAAAATATTATAGGTCAAACTGAAAGTACGGCCTTCAACACGGAGCATTAGCTCACACCAAACAGTAAGTAAAGCTGGATGAACTGATTTTATTGAGAGAAAAAACATGCCTGCCAGTTAGCCCGTTACAAGGGATTTAAATGTGCAATAACGATTCTTCACTGTCTGTTTTAGCTTGATGCACTGATTTAATTGAAAGAAAAAGGAAATGTCTGCCAGTATATAAACCCCGTGACAAAGGGTTTTAATGTACATTAAGTTGATATATATATATATATCCGATCCCTAACATCACTGAAGAGACATTTATTGTCGAAATCCGGATATGGTGTACTAAAGAAATATTGACACCGAATGTTTGTGGCACAACATCCTGTCCACAAGTTAACAATTTTTTTTTTTCTGTGACGTATTAAATTTATATTAGGATCCATTTTGTTACATCTTGTGATCAATTTTATTTGGCAATCGTCAATGGCAGTCAGCAGGGTTAAGGAACATCAGTTGTTCGACCTGTTAGTCAAATGTGTTTTGTTTAAATATACTTTTTCACTCTTTTGTTCTTTTGGAAAATGTTGTTTGTGCTGTTTTTAGACCCTTCTACAACGAAATTTGTTTGACATGCACACGTATAAAAACTGCGGTTTTTATCCAACGCAGTCATAGGTTTGAACGTAGTTTTCAATTTAGACTCGTATATATATATATTAGTTGGTTTAGTTGGATGCAATGATTTTATTGAGAAATATCACAATGTCGGTCTGTATATATAACCCTGTTATATTGGAAAATATCTCCATGTCTGCCCGTATAACTCCGTTACAAGTTTTTTTTATGTTAAATAGCGATATATACTAGTTTTATCTTGATGCACTGAATTTATTGAGAAATGTCTCTATGTCTGCCAGTTTTAATAAAATGTGCAAAATCGATGACATTCTGCTTGCTTTAGCTTGATGAACTGGTTTTATTGAGGAAAATACCATGCTTGCCCGTATAACCCCATGACAAGCGTTTTCATGTGAAATACCGATGATATCCTGCTTGCTTAAGCTTATTGCTATGATTTTATTGAGAAAACAAACCATGCTTGCCCGTATTACCCCGTTAAAAGGGGTTAAGTGTGAAATACCGATGATTTATTGCCAGTTTAAGCTTGATAGCACTGATTTTATTGAGAAATATCCCTATGTCTGCCAGTTTTAACCCAAGACAACGGTTATAATTTTCAAAATCGTTGATAGTCTACTTGCTTTAGCTTGACACACTGATATTCTTTTGAAATATCACCATTTCTGGCCGTATGACCCCGTGACAAGCTTGTAAATGTGAAATAGCGATGATATACTGCTTACTTAAGCTTGATGCTATGCATGATTTTATTTGAAAAAAATACCATGCTTGCCCGTACAACTCCGTTACAAGGGTTTTAATGTGAAATAGCGATCTATACTAGTTGGTTTGATCTTGATGCACTGATTAAATTGGGAAACATCACCATGTCTGCCCGAATAACCCCGTGGGCTGGCAGGCGTTTAAATGTGAAATAGCGATGATATTCTGCTTATTTAGCTTGATGCTATGATTTTGTTTAGGAAAATACATTGCTTGTCCCTACTTACCCGTTACAAGGGTTTTTAATGTGAAACAGCGATGATATATTACGAGTTTTAGCTTGATAGCACTGAATTTAGTGAGAAATGTCTTTATGTCTGCCAGTTTTAATAAAATGTGCAAAATCGATGACATTCTGCTTGCTTTAGCTTGATGAACTGGTTTTATTGGGGAAAATACCATGCTTGCCCGTATAACCCCATGACAAGCGTTTTCATGTGAATTACCGATGATATCCTGCTTGCTTAAGCTCATTGCTATGATTTAAAGTTGAGAAAACAAACCATGCTTGCCCGTATTACCCCGTTAAAAGGGGTTTAGTGTGAAATACCGATGATTTATTGCCAGTTTAAGCTTGATAGCACTGATTTTATTGAGAAATATCCCTATGTCTGCAAGTTTTAACCCAAGACAACGGTTATAATTTTCAAAATCGTTGATAGTCTACTTGCTTTAGCTTGACACACAGATATTCTTTTAAAATATCACCATTTCTGGCCGTATGACCCCGTGACAAGCTTGTAAATGTGAAATAGCGATGATATACTGCTTACTTAAGCTTGATGCTATGATTTTATTTGAAAAAAATACCATGCTTGCCCGTACAACTCCGTTACAAGGGTTTTAATGTGAAATGGCGATCTATACTAGTTGGTTTGATCTTGATGCACTGATTAAATTGGGAAACATCACCATGTCTGCCCGAATAACCCTGTGGCAGGCGTTTAAATGTGAAATAGCGATGATATTCTGCTTATTTAGCTTGATGCTATGATTTTGTTTAGGAAAATACAATGCTTGTCCCTACTTACCCGTTATAAGGGTTTTTAATGTGAAATAGCGATGATATACTTATTGCTTAAGCTTGATGCCATGAAAAATACCATGTTTGCCCGTATTATCCCGTTACAAGGGTTTTTAATGTGAAATAGCGATGATATATTGTGAGTTTTAGCTTGATGTTATTGAGTTCAATTATCTCCCTTGAAATATTTCAGACCAGGATTTTTTTCCTTTATGCTTAATCCAAGGTTGTGTACTGAAAATGTTGTTTTACACCAGGTGTTTTAACAATATCAATGAAACCGTTAAGAATTGGGTTAACAATACCTGATGCAATGTGTCTTAGTAAGTTCAATTATCTCCCTTCAAATATTTTCGTTCATGCACATCTTCAGGTTGTGTATTCAACTGTGTAACGTTTCATCAATATCCGCCAAGCCATTAACATATTAAGGAGTTACTAGACCTCATGCCACATATTGCAATATTAAAACTAACCTCAAAATTACTTGTGATGTTTTTTTTTTTTCAAAATTGAGTTAAATATTGAAGCAATCCTCTATGTAGCATTTATTGAGGTTCTTATCTACTGTAACTATATATCTAAAAGTAATACATAGTTTCTCTCAGGATCATAATTTCATTCTGCTCAAGTTTGGCTAAAATTGCTTCAGTTTCAGAGAAGATTTTTGAAAGTTAACAAACATGACTTACAAATTTTGGAAAAAAAATGTTTAAAGAGCAATAACTCCTTAAGGGGTCAATTAACATTTTTGTAGATTCTAGTTTGCTCAACATGTTCCCTACCTTTATCTAAAACAGACAAGATGGTCCATTATCCTCTCAGGTTTGCCATACAAGGGACTAATAAAAGTAAACTAATGGCCTACAATTGTTAATTTCTGTGTCATGTGAAGAGTCTCATTGGCAATCACACTGCATCTTCTTTTTTATAATTCTTCGTACTTTGTATTTTATCATAAAAAAAGATAATTTAATAGATATCTTGTTAACATGTTTATTATTTTCAAAGGAATCAATAACTAATACATATAACATGAAACATCTTATACAGTATAAAGTAAATTTTATTGAAATGTTGCACACATATATATGTAAATATATAAAGTAATTAACATCAGCTTTATAATGCACCAAAATGACTTATACTAATTACAAAAATTTGTAATCACTTTGCAAAATTTAGTTAAAACTATGGAATAGTAAAATAAAATCTCCAATCAGGGTTTCCAATAAGAAAATAAACACACTAATAATCATGGTTTATTACATATTTTTATACAAGCACTTTGGTTTTGATTTTCTTAATATTGCTGATGGTTTCTTAATAAAAATTTCAGTAAACATACAGAAACATCTAAAATACATTTAAAAATCATTAACCTATCTACTTATTTTGACATTTAATATCAATTTGGAATAGCTTACATCATTCATTCAAAAATTAACATCTTCAGATCTCTCTCCCACATTTTCACTTAGTTTCCATTTCTTAACATTTGTTCATTTTTAATAGTTATCAGCCAAAACACCATTTGTTAACGTCTCCAATGTATTCTGAAAATTGATTAACCACAGATCAAATTTAGAAGTCTTCAATATATTCTTCACCACTCTCTTCCTCATAATCACTTTCAACGTCTTCTACTATCAAATCTTCCATCAAAGCTACATTTCTCAACATCTGTTGCATTTTTTCATAGTTATCAGCCAAAACACCATTTGTAAACACAATGTCAACCGACATGTCCCCAATGTATTCTGAAAATTGATTGTTTAACCTACATATCATCATTTCATAATACATTGCTTCTTTTATCAAAAACGCAGTACCTCCTGAAGTTGGACATTCTCCTAACTTTTCTTTAATTTTTAAGTACTGATGTTTGCACCATTTAATTACAGATATCATTTCTTGTTTAAGAAATCTTTGTTCTTCATTACATCTAGACATCTGCTTTGAAAGCTTATTGAACACTGCCTACCTTTATGAAAATGGCTCAGTTTGGGTAAACTAAGAAATTTGTGTTATAATGATGAATGGACTTGTTAATTTTTATCTGCTGAAAGTACTTTACAGGCATCACAGGTTTTGTTAATTTTTTTAATTTTACCAAGTTATGTTTCTCTCTTTTATTTCTGACCCCCTCGGTTTTGTTATTCATTGTTATCTCTTTTGTAATCAGTGAAAAAATATCCTAACAGGACCACACACACACAACCTTTCTATTCCTTCCCCATCAAACAAATTATAAAAAAAATTATCAAATAACCTCTTTTGTCACTAGCATCTTGCATAACTTAGGCTGTCTGTCCTTTAAAGCTTCACAAAATCCTTTTACAGACACATGGCATTCAAGCAATAATCCATTTAGCCAACGGAGAAGGTCCATATGAAATGCCAAATGTGGTATTTTTGGTGAGGCAGCTCTCAACAGTTTAAAAAAAAATTATATATTTGTCTTTTCTTAAATAGTGAAAAGGGGTCATCTCTTTTGTAATCAGTGAAAAAATATTCAAACAGGACCACACACACAACCTTTCCATTCCTTCCCAATCAAACAAATTATAAAAAAATATATCAAAATAACCTCTTTTGTCATTAGCATCTTGCATAACTTAGGCTGTCTGTCCTTTAAAGCTTCACAAAATCCTTTTACAGACACATGGCATTCATGCAATAATCCATTAAGCCAACAGAGAAGGGCCATATGAAATGCCAAATGTGGTATTTTTGGTGAGGCAGGCCAAAGATTGTATGACAACAATGTCACTGCTTCATCTTCACATGAACAAAATTGGATTGTTCTAAGGTGTTGTCTGCCTATAATATAAAAAAAATATAGCATCTTAGGCAAAACCTTAAAACAACATCAAACAGAATTACTGTTTAGCTCTTAACAGTTTCAAAGAAAATTATATATTTGCCGTCTTTTCTTAAATAGTCAAAATGGGTCATCTCTTTTTTAATCAGAGAAAAATATCCTAACAGGACCACACACACGCACAACCTTTCCATTCCTTCCCCATCTATAAGACTATGGATTTCTGTCCTTCTAGGGCCATCAATATCACTGTCATTATTTTTCTTCCCTTTCACAATCATGATACCCTTTAAATAGTTAACATCATTTGAATGCAAGCTGCAAGTTAGCTCATTTTCAAATGCTAATTATCTTTTATCTAGTCTGAAAAAACACCCAAATAGGACAAAAACCTCAAAATTCCTTCCCATCTGTAAGACCATGATTTTCTGACCATAAATATCAGTCAATATCTAAACTAGTTCATTTTTTTATCGCATTTACCTTCCCAGTTTAACATATAAATCAGTACAAGGAAGTTTTATCAAAAAAAATATGTTTCCCTCTTATTTTCTGATAAAAGGCCAAGAGTCAATAATTGAATATGATTGATAAAGTTTGAACAATATATTAATATACATGTATAAACATAATTTTCTGTTGAAATCCTAGCACACATTGATGTTTGAAATCATTTTTACAAAATCAATCAATTTAGGGTAAGTAAGGAGACAAACTTTTTTTTTTGCCTAAGTATGCTTACTACAATATTTGTGCAATAACTTCAGTAAATAGTGCCTCTCTGCAACATGTTTTTAACAGTAACTAGCTGTAGTTTCTTTTGCTTTAATTTGACCAATTTGATACTCTTTAGATAATTAGCAGCATTTGAAAGTAATCTGGAGGTTTTGTGTTTTCTCTCAAATGCTGATAATGTTTTCTCTTGTCTATGAAAAAGAAATTATGCCTTTAAAGTAAAATCATAAAAACTATTTTAATTCATAACAGTTAAGCATAAAACTGTTATTTTCATGCAAGCCATTAGATAAATCCCAATCTTGTCATGAGAATACTACTCCTCTTTGGACAGACTCTTAATAAAATATGAATACAATTTTATAATCAAATGAAAATGAAGGGTATATTCTTGGAAAATTATAAGCTTTAATTTATATATTGCATTTACATCCCTTACAGCCATACCAATTAACAATTTGAAATATTTCTTTTTTATTGTACATCTCCACACAGCTTTTATCAAGACACACTGCATGAAGAAATTTTATATCAAAACTATACAAAGAGAAAAAGAATTGTTTTGAAGAATAAGAATTTAAAAAAAATCACATAGATTTTGCAATTTATAGTTTAAATTACCATAAGCAAGATTTGATTTGTAGCAGGTCTAGTTTACGAGCTTATTCCATCTACGCCAGTGACTTACAACCTTACGACTTTTCACAGTGCGCCAGAGGGTTGCATCCTGTTCTACAAACCATGTTTTGTATGGATAATGATCTCTTTACACCAAAAGATTTTTTTTTCTTCTTCAGATTTTAGTAAATAAATGCAACATTGTGACTAACAGTGCTCAAAAATGGTAAAAAAAACCTTTTAGGGTAGGTAAGGAGACAGTAAACGGACATACTTTTTTTGGCCTAAGTATGCTTACTACAATATTTGTGCAATAACTTCAGTAAATAGTGCCTCTCTGCAACATGTTTTTTTAACAGTAACTAGCTGTAGTTTCTTTTGCTTTAATTTGACCAATTTGAAACTCTTTAGATAACTAGCAGCATTTAAAGGTAATCTGAAAGTTTTGTGTTTTCTCTCAAATGCTGATAAATGTTTCTTTTTAAACTTTCATACAACATGTGTCATTTGAAAAGATATTGTATCAAATATTGCTTCATAATATACATGTATTGATGATTATTATGGATAATTCAAAATTTAAAAAAAAAATGGGGCCAGTGGTTATGTGTGCTAAAATCTAAATGTTTCTTTTTATTATTTCAAAATTGGTCATGGTACAAATTCTCTCTAGTCTGCCCTTACAGTAAATACTGTTAAGTGTAATTTCAAATTGATGAAATCAAGTTACTCTTTAATTTAAAATGCACTCAAAAATAATGGAAGGGCACCCAGTGTTCTTAATTGACATTTAGAAATTACAGATTATTTATGTTAAAAATGCTTTTCATTTGAGTTAAAAAAAACAACATACATTAACAACTGCTAAAAAAGTTTTGCAACAGGTATTAATGAAAAGATAGCATTAATGAACAAAAATAATCTTGAGTTAGATCATAGAACACTTTTACAATGTTGCTATATAAGGTTAGCTAAATACTATAGACAATAAGTACAAGCATTAACACCTTCTACAGCTTTCATTCCTAATTTTCAATATCAAAATCAATATATTTAACACATAAAAATACTTCACTTCTTTTTCCCCCAAAAATTATTAAAAATATAGTATGTCATTAATAAATAAATAATTGAAGAGCACTTTTCATGATATCTTCTTTTTAGATATCTTCCAATCAAGGTGAATTTAAAAACAATCAAATTTTCTACTACAAAACAATTATTTTTCCCTTTGGAAAGTGAAACATAGACCTGTAGTATAGTAACATCTTATGTACTTTATAGTTTGATGACAATCATGATTCTATCATCTAATTAGTTAAGTATTTGAAGATACATTCAATATCTAAAATAGTTAAAAAGTATTTTTGAAACTCATTTACCTTTTGAGTTAAACCTAAAAATAAAAAAAAGGAACGATAGTTTGAAAAAGGATTTTACAAGCATCTTGAATTTTGTTCAAAATTTTTCTCAAAGTTGATAATATTTCAACAATGCTATGTTGATACCTTGACATGATTTTCCAGAATTAGATAAACATTTTTTTTGACAAAGATGATAGAATATTAATAAACATATATAAACATAACTTTCTGTTGAAATCCTAGAACACATTGATGTCTGAAATCATTTTTACATAATCAATCAATTTGGAACAGCTAATATAATAATCATATATAAATTTATAAGTCTTCAATATATTCTTCACCACTCTCTTCCTCATAATCACTTTCAACGTCTTCTACTATCAAATCTTCCATCAAAGCTACATTTCTCAACATCTGTTGCATTTTTTCATAGTTATCAGCCAAAACACCATTTGTAAACACAATGTCAACCGACATGTCCCCAATGTATTCTGAAAATTGATTGTTTAACCTACATATCATCATTTCATAATACATTGCTTCTTTTATCAAAAACGCAGTACCTCCTGAAGTTGGACATTCTCCTAACTTTTCTTTAACTTTTAAGTACTGATGTTTGCACCATTTAATTACAGATATCATTTCTTGTTTAAGAAATCTTTGCTCTTCAATGCATCTATCTTTTAAGCATTTAAGCTGAATAATTTCCTGTTTGATAGATTGAGGAATGTCTGAGACAACCTCAAAATCTTTCATGAAATTATATATTTCACTGTCAATATCTTTGATACTATCAAAACTGATATTTTCTGGTAAGCCATCAGAGGAATCCCCAATCATATTGTAAGCATCAATGGCCTTGTGAATTTTTTTGGACACACATTTCATCTGCTTTGAGAGTTTATTGAACACTGCCTGTCCTTCTGAAAAATAAAATAAAAATGTATCAACATATTTTTGTTACTTAAATAAAAATTGGATTGAAAACATTGATGATACATGGTTGCATTTATGTTGTATCCGCAACTCCTAAACCACCTATTATAATTTAATGAAACTTTCCCAGATTTTTTATAGTATAAAGCCATTGTGCAACTCCTGTTTTGTTATTGTTTAAAATCAGTTTTGGGGGTTTTAGGGTTTCAAATACCAAAACATGAACTTTCAAGGAGCGATCACAGTACCTCGTTTTTTACTGTGGTTGTTAATGGCTTTTGGTTTAATGAGTGCTTGTTTTCTCCTTGGTTTTGAATGTTGTTGTCTTGTAGTTCCTTCAGTGCAGAAGTACTAAACATTTTTCACACTAAGAAAAAAGTTGCTGTTAGTGACTTCAGTCAACCCCAAAGTAAAGTTACTGATAATATAGGAAGTACATGAATTATTTATCTTGATTACAGTATCTTTTTCCAAAATTAAGAAGCATCAATATACATAGGGACAGCATGTTTTGTAAATATCAACAAAACTGGTATATCACAAATTTTAAGGAAATTAAATATCTTGTATTTTAAGCCCAAACAAAAAAGTATGTCTGTTAACTGTCACATGCTGAAAATAAAAATAGGGTAGGTAGGTAAGGATTTGTTTTATTTTTTTTACATCGAGTCTATGGGAGCAACATTGTGACTGTAACAGTGCTTAATCAAAAATGGTAAAAAAAAAAACTTTTAGGGTAGGGGATAAAAATTAGGGTAGGTTAGGAGACAGTAAACAGACATACTTTTTTTTGGCCTAAGTATGCTTACTACAATATTTGTGCAATAACTTCAGTAAATAGTGCCTCTCTGCAACATGTTTTTTAACAGTAACTAGCTGTAGTTTCTTTTGCTTTAATTTGACCAATCTGATACTCTTTAGATAATTAGCAGCATTTGAAGGTAATCTGGAGGTTTTGTGTTTTCTCTCAAATGCTGATAATGTTTTCTCTAGTCTATAAAAAAGAAAATATATCTTTAATGTAAAATCATTCAAAAAAAAGTATTTGAAATCATAATAGAAAAAGCATAAAACTCTCAACAACACTAATATTTCAATTGTAAAGTTAACTATCTTTTTCCCCATGAACATGTGTTATTCCAATTGTTATAAAAAGCTTTCACGATTAAGTGAATGATTTCTGCTTTAAAACTTGCAAGTTATTAGTTTAACCAAGATAAACACAAGAACGTGTCCATAGTACAGGGATGCCACACTCACAATATCATTTTCTATGTTTAGTGGACTGTGAAATTTGATGGCATTAAAATTAGAAAGATCATATCATATGGAACATGTGAACTAAGTTTCTAGTTGATTGGACTTCAACTTCATCAAAAACTACCTTGACCAAAAACCTATTGAATGCATTGTTTGTTAACTGATATGACATGGGGTCTTTTTTCATGTATATAAAAAAATCTAGTTTTATCAATCAATAGTATTGCACAAATTTGTTTAGGCTGATTTGTTAATCAAGCCATGTGGTCATAATCACCTTCTTTTTACATCCAAAGCCTTCTCATCTAATTGTTCAGATCTGCAAATAGAGAATGAAAATGAAGAAGTCAAAAAAAAAACTAGGTATACACATTAATAAATAACAAATACAGATCCTCAATATTTTGAAAAAATGAGTTCTCATAATATTTACAGTCATTTACATACAAAAACTATTGTAAGAATATTCTAAGTGTTAAATCATCCACTAAAAATGTGATGATATACCATGAACAAGGTAGATTGCCTCTTATTTTTACAAGAAAGTGCAAGATTTTCAAATATTGGTTTAAATTGCTAAATACGTCAAACTGTATATTGAAAAACTGCTATAATTATTTATATGATGAATTAGTAAGATGTCCAAATAATAAGTGTAATTGGTTGTTTTTTTATAAAGAATGAACTGTTTATTATTGGTCTAGGAGACGTATGGTATAGCCAAAACCTTAATTCAGACATGCCTGATGTATATTTTGCTGTCATAAAGCAGCATTTATATGATTGTCTAAAACAAGAACTTAATGGTCAGTTGCATACTTCGTCAAAATGTTCTAATTATAAATATATGTCCGACAGATCCAAAAAGGTGCTCATTTTTGTCAATATTGTGAAAATAGTCATACTTTTCACATGTTTACATCATTGAAATACACACATTTGACATTATTGATCATTTCAATATCATTATACCCAAAATAAATTTTTGGCCTGAAAATATTAAGATCTTTAAACATACCCACTACTATTATATCTTTGAAGAGTAAGAAAATAGTCGTCTGTTTTGTTCAAAACAACTGAAAAGAAATTATAAGTAGGTAAATTAGTTTTATACTTCAACGAACATGTATTTGCAATAAATAAAAGATTTGTTTTGAATACATGTTTTAGTCGGGTTGTTGTCTCTGACATATTCCCTGTTTCCATTCTTATTCAAGCATGTATAAATATCATTTAATATATAAGATATACTTATTAAACCATGAAACTTTTCTATAACAGTTGCAGGGATGACAGTTACTATAATAAAGTCGTCAAGTGATAACAGATAACTGTGGGGGTTAGAAGGGACTTTCTTTTAAGTGCCTTCCAACACCCTCATACAGTTTTTTTTGGAATAGCCTTCATTAAAAATAGATAAATACATTTTCCATATTTTTTCTATTTAAATAATGACCTTTCATGGTGGCCAATTTTAATTTTAGATTATTACCAAAGTAATAACACTTTTTAAGGACCTTAAAAGGGACAAAGTTAGTTTTCTCGTTAGAATTGTTTTAGATTTGTCATTCCAGGACCTTTTATAACTGACTATGCGGTATGGGCTTTGCTTATTGTTGAAGACCGTACAGTGACCTATAGTTGTTAATTTCTGTGTCATTTGGTCTTTTGTGTCGAGTTGTCTCATTGGCAATTACACCACATCTTCTTTTTTATATATCTAATAAATTTTGTTTTAACACATTAAGCAGTTTTTCAGAATGTGGGGGACATACACCAAGTTATGGCAACAACTTTGGTATTAAAAACTTACTTGTGGTATCATTGTTATGATTTTGTACCACTGACAATTTTTCCTCCTCAATCCATTTGCTAATTTCATCATTTCCAATAACTTTATCTGAAAGGCAAACACATATAGATTTTGGTGTGCAAGTTCAATCATTTCATAGACTTCACTTACAAATAGATATAGTTTACAATAAATCAGGGATGTTCCAGAATTAATTGTATAGGGAGTGGGGGTCAGAAGGCACTTTTTATTTGACCCCACCATGCATAAATTTTAAATTGGATATTTCCTTTAATTGTTCTTTTTTTTAATCTATCTAAAATAACCACACCCACCAAATTTTAATATAAGTGCCTTCTGACCTCCCCCCCCCCCAACAATTAATTCTGGAACAGCCCTCATGAATAGCTTTATTTTTTATTACCATAATATCTTTCAAAATATTAATATAATATTCAAAGGTCATACCTGATTTAGGTCTTATGAGCTTAGGTTTACCATACTTTAAGTGTCTATCATATAATGGTAACAGATTTCTTAAGCACACAAGAGCAATTATACATCAAATAACTCATACTAGAACACTAAATCTGATTTAGTAGATAAGTATTTCTGTTCAATATTCAGCATTATTGGATAGTAATGGTACTACTTTTAAAGGAGAGTTGTGCTCTAACAACTTTCAGCATGTGTTGACATGTGTTGATCAAAATAGCAATTCTCAAATTATAACATACATAATAGAAATATTAGAAATTAACACCTTACCAGGAATAGTAGAAATAATCTCCTGAAGGGCCCCATCACTGTTTTCTTCAATTTTTGCTGTTCTTTTGATCTTCATTACCAATGTGTCACCTACATTTTTAATATTTTCATTATCAATACAAAGTGCAAATTATTTTCTTGAATGATAGTAAATTTAAGAATTAAAATGTGTTTTAAAAGCAGTGGCAAAGAAAATAATTTCTGATAACCCTGAGTGTACATAGTTCTAGAATAAAATAAAAGTGTGCTAATATTTGGTCTTGGATGGCGAGTTTTCTCATTTGCAATCATACCAAATCTTATTTTTTATAGTCAAATTTTTGCACAGACAATAAAATATTATAGACCCTCTAATGTAATAGGCAAGGTATAAAGAATAAAATAGGATCATCTTTTTAGCTTTGTTTAAGGTTTTAACAAGTACAATAACAGAAAGGGTTATTTTTATTACCCTGGCATTCCATAAACATGATGGCAAATTCTCACATTTCATTTTAGGAAAGGTGAGCTAAGAATAAGCACTATTTTATGTGATCATGTAGAATTACCGATTTTATCTCTTATTTTCTGACCAAAGTAAATAAGGCCATCTGTTAATAGGTCAGTTCTGTTTTCCGGTGTCATCTCTTTAGTAATAGTGGAAAAACCACCCAAATAGGACCACAAACGTTCAATTCCTTCCCCATCTGTTAGACCATGGTTTTCTGTCCTTCTAGGGCCTAACAAAATCTACAAGATCATAAACATTTAAATATAATGAGACTAACTGTGCAGGTTCAACAATAATTAAAAAAACTAAGATAAAACAAGTATTGCAAAAATATACCTTAAATCTTGAAAAAAATATCATTTACATAACACATTTGTGTTCACTGGTATAAACTCTTTATATCATTTTATGAAGATTTGTGTTTTATCTGGAAGTATAAATACAAATGTATATTGAAAACATGTCCAGTTATTCTACTAGAACAAGTTAAACAAAAACCTTGGAATTGACTATGCACATCTGATAAAACCCAGCAGTTTTTTATTTTAAATTTACTACCATAAATTTTAAAATATAATAATCTTACTTGACATGAAATGCTGTGTCCATAGCAGTGGAAAATTGGAACTGAAAAAGTTAATTTCTCCAGCAAATCATTTCTGCCAGCTTTCTGAAAAAAAATACTTAAGAATTAAATTTAGAATAAACATCCAAATTGCACAGATTTTTTTGATTTTTTATGTTTAAAATCAGATTATTGATTGTTTCTGTAACAGTTAAATACATTTTTCATTCCAAGTGCTCTCCAGTTTAAAGTTGGACTTATTCTGTAAACGTCCTGAGGACTGTATGTTGCCCTGTAGTTGTTTTCGTTTTTCTGTAGTTGAATTTTCCCTCTTTATCAAATATAAATTAATTTGCACATACCAATATCTCTATTTTATTCTTGTTGGAAAAATTAAAAAAGTCGTTCTAACTTAATTTATGAAGAAAGTAAAAACATAAATGCATAAATCAATTTGTGTCATGGATAGATGATACCAATCATGCTGTATGAAATTTAAACAAAAATACATGCTCACTGTTCAGTGAATCATGAAATAGTGTTAAAACCCAATTTGGCATACAATTTTATCACATCCCAATGAACATTTGAGCAATTTTGTAGATGCAACTATAACTTCATCATTTACTATCCTTACTAGAAACTTGAACCTGATATGGATGGATAAAAAAAAGCCTCAAATGAATGGATATGCCTCTCTATTGTCATAGATTGGGCAGAAAATATGATTCAATTCCTGAACAACATGCAGTACTGATGATTTTTTTTTTTACCTCAAGATGTTTTTTCAATAAACATGCAATATCGTAAGATATGTGCATTTGTCTGTCAGAGTTCTTTTTTAGTAAAAGTTCTAATAAAAAAACAGCATACCCAAGTCTACAAAATAAAAAAATGAATTATTTGGAATGATCCTCTTGGTATATAAATAACCGTAATATGATTTTTAAGGGTGTGACTTAAAGTATGTCATGTTATATCAATTATCAGTAAACATTACAGTTATGCATATATAGCATACACACAAGTTTGGGAAAAAGATTCATTCATGTTTTTAAAGTGGTTAGAACAAATTAAAACATTAACAGTGTGTGGTACCTTTACCTTCATGGTAGTTAACTATAACCGAAACCTTTAAATTGATTAAGTATGTATTTCACACTTCGAAACAATAAAATTCAAGTTAATTCTTTAAAATTTAAAGTATTGTAATATTCATTAATGCCTTAAGATGTGGTTCAATTTTCTAGTATCTTCTAAATTATGAGGGCAGACATGACAGTAGCAGGGTTTGTGAGTAAAAAAATATTCAATTTTGATTTGAAACCATGAAAATATGTAACCACACATTTAGTTTCTACCATAATCATACTTTAACCAATACAGGTCAGATTGAAAAAACAAAACATAACCCCCTTTGATAAAACAGGCAAGACACAAATACATTTCATAATGAATATCGTAATAGCTTACTTTTCACCATGTTTTAAACTAAAAAACTTTTGGGGGAAATCATGTCTGCAGGTGGCTCCAAACACTGCAGTTTCAGACAATTTGTTGTTCTTTGCTTTTGATCTTATGTCGTTTCCAGCTTGGAAGTCACTGCAGTCCTGGAAAATTAAACTTAAATTAATTTTCGTTTTCAATGGCTTATATCCATATTTAAAAAAAAACCAACAGCAATATTTTTTTAAAGCTTTTCTTTTTTCCCCAAGTCTAGATTTTACTTGAAGACTTAGATGTAAAATTATTAGTAGGTACATGTAGATAAAAGAAATATATAATTTATTTATTACTATCATTTGATATCAAATGTGTGAATTTGAATTAAACACACACACACAGTCTTAAAATAATAATATTTTTGTTTGTTGTTCGCCTATCTACCAAAATATTTTTTTTAATGTTTTTCAACAAAAAAAATATTTTTATTAATTAGGAACTTTATTATTATGTTTTACTAAATAAATAAATAAAAATATATTTCTAACTGCCTACCAATATTTTTTTTTCATGGGTAGGGGACCAGCAAACAATAACTTAAGTTTGGCCTACCTTTTCAATTTTTGGAGTGTTATAATCCTTAATAAAATCATCGACTAGCTTCTGCTGGACGAAAAACCTATCTTCATGTTTTGGTGCAATCCAGTTGTATCCTGATGATGACTTTCGAACCAACTGGAAGTCAGCATCAAAACAAAAAATACTTGTTTCAGCCTTTAAAAGAAATTATATAAGCTTTATCTTATTTAATCATATTAAAACAGTTTACCATGTTGATTATTGATATAGGAACAAGAAGTTGACCGCTAAGCATACCCCCACATGTAACTTAAATGGTTGAACATATTGGATTTTTTTCAAAGCCCCAGGAAACATTCAGTTGGTTTTTTTAAAAATCTGATAAGTGTTCACAAGTAAAAACTCATCACTGTTAAGCTGGTGGTCAAGTATGAAGTCATTCTGCACATTCATATTGGAGAAGTATTTTTGGAAACATTTGTTCACTTTACATTTTGAAAAATTTTCAGTGTCAGCAAACAGAAAATTGGTATCTAAAAAATGCTCACACATGGTAAAGCTGGTGGCCATGTATGAAGTCATTCCACTCATTCATATTGTAGTGCTTGAAAGAATTATTTGATGGACCAATGGACAGACAAGGTATTTGTAATGGTATAATGTATTGTCAATATGAACCAAGTTTTTACAAAAAAAATCATTGTATTCTTTGGTTCATTACATGATTTTTTTCATAGAATCAATGAAAATACATGTATATTACCTCAAAGCATGCTGGGCAATTACAACCATCATCAAGATCTGGATAATAATCTGTCATGTAATCCATTTGATAGACATATTGTCGAAAGTGATGGATTGTTTCCGCCATTAAACTTTTGTATATTTCTTTACCCTAAAAGATAAATTAATACTAACAGTTAAATGTGTCTTTACTAAAATAAAACAACTTTAAGCAATAGAGGTAAACAAACTGGATTTTGTTTAAAAATATTTATCAAATGTACCAGCTTGTAATTTTCTACTATTCCAGACATGCATTTCATCTATACAAGACACCCCACACCACCCCAAAACCAGTCATCTTATTTTATATAAATAAGAAGATGTGGTAGGAGTGCTTATGAGACAACTCTCCATCAAGTCAGAATGTATTTAAAGTTTATAACAATGATAGGTCAAAGTAGGGGTTTCACACAGAGCCCTCACACCAAAAAGACTGCATAAAAAATATATTTATGGTAATTGTTTGTTTTGCCTGCTCTTTTTTAAAGTCTGCAAGCATGAATGGCTCACCTAAACACAAAACAGCCATTTTATTTTTCTCCTGACAGTAAAAAACAGTTGAATATTAATGATGCATATATTAATATATTTAGCAAAAAATATTATAGAAAAAAAAATAATCAATATAACCTCTTTTGTCACTAGCATCTTGTATAATTTGGGCTGTCTGGCCTTTAAAGCTTCACAAAATCCTTTTACAGACACATGGCATTCAAGCAATAATCCATTAAGCCAACGGAGAAGGTCCATATGAAATGCCAAATGTGGTGTTTTTGGTGAGGCAGGCCAAAGATTGTATGACAACAATGTCACTGCTTCATCTTCACATGAACAAAATTGGATTGTTCTAAGGTGTTGTCTGCCTATAATATAAAAAAATAAAGCATCTTAGGCAAAACCCTAAAACAAAATCAAACAGAATTATTGTTCAGCTCTTTAACAGTGTTTCAAAGAAAATTATATATTTGCTGTCTTTTCTTAGTCAAAATGGGTAATGCCTTAAAAACATAGCTTAAACAAGATAATGATTTACACAGAAAAAAAATAATTGTGAGCTGATTGGACTTCGCAACTTCATCAAAAACTACCTTTACCAAAAACTTAACCTGACACGGGACAGATGGACGAACGTACGGATGGACAGACAGACGAACACACAGACCAGAAAACATAATGCCCCTCGTAGGTGGGGCATAAAATTGACAACTAGCAGGCAGGAAAACTTGTAGACATACAACCAATACCTTTATCATCAATTACCACTATTTCTTTCAAATACGATGTTGTACATAGTTGGTGCTGTTTCCCCTTCCAAGGCAAAGTTGGCGGTGCATATCCAATAAATGCTCCATGCTAAAAAGAAATAATTTATATAGTTATGTGGCTTCCAATTATAAATAAGTCTTAAAATCACTTTCAAAAATTTGTATTTAAAGCCAAATTCATGGTTCTCTTTAATTGCCATTATCTTATAAACTAAACAATTGGTAATATGAGTTAGACAGACCATAGCATGTTTACAATAATAACCATTAGATGTGTGTTTTGCAATTCTTTAAATTATCGTTGTGGTTTCGCAGACATATCGGAATCAGATTCTTTTTATTAATATATATATAAATGCATGTATTATATCAATTTTGGTTGGGTTTGATACATTTAATGTTTAAATGCAATCCTCTGGGTACAGGATTTCTCACATGTTAAAGACCCATTGGTGGCCTGGAATTGTTTTGTAGGTTTTGGTCGGGTTGTTGTCTCTTTGACATATTCTGTTTCCATTCTTATTCAATTTATTTTTATTATTGTATTAAAATGGTTTTAATTGTTGTCATCACAAAAATTATCAAATAGTTTTACCATCCATTTTTCAAAAACGTGTAAATGTGGATGCTGATGTCGTAAATCCAAACAACTTCCACAAATTACTGGCCATGATATGCAATCAATGCAACGATACAGGTCCTCACATCTGATTCCACAATCATGGCAGTTCAATGTGTTAACAGCTTCTTTTTCTTTAGCATAGGACACAAGTTTGTTGTAGGTTTCTGTCCAGTTACTTATTCTCTGATGTTTGGCTTTTGCATACTCTGAAAAAGTAAATTAACTCATATTAAGCACTGTCAAATAAATATATGTCTTAAAATTTAAAAGATTAAAATATAGACTTATAAAATCAATGTTTGAAATTTAAACACCCTCAATTTGCATTTTTATATCTAACAGTAAATCTTGAAAATAGTAATTGCAAGATGTTTTTATGACGGACAGACAATGGTATACCATAATTCCTCCTGTCTTTGCTGGGTGTATAAAAACAGCGATTGGCCCTCCAGATTAATATTAAAATTATGAAAAAATGAACAAAATTGGTTATGAGATCCAGAGCCAAATGAATCATCTTTATTTAAGTTTTTTTTTCCTGTGACAAAAGATAAACAGCCTGTGCAAATCTATTAGTCTGAAAAACATTTGTCCTGATATGCCTATATTAAATTTTAAAAATGTTCACATCTGAAACAATATTTGCTATACTGGGGCATATGACTATACTAAAAATATTTATAAGCCCATTACAATTTCATCTAAAAAATTCTAGTTTTAATAAGTCAACCTAAGTGATATATACATGTAGATATGTGTGTTGAAAAGTCACTTTTAACTAACACGTCAGCTAATCATTTGCTAATTGAATACACACTGTTTATGTTGATGTTTTCATCTGAAACTTCTATTCTTTCTTCTTCAATAACTGGTGTGGAAGGAAGGGTCGAGGGAAGAGATTCTTTAATACAAGGTATTTCTTCTGGTTTGTATGATTTTTTTACAGTCTTTTTTCTGCCATTGACATGGGTAACATATGCATACTGCAATTTCCTTTTTTTTACATAGTTTTGTGACATCTGCAAATATAGAGTAATAATTTGTTCCTATGCATCAATAAAAAATACTAACAGACATTGGCAAATGTAGAAAGTATTTAAAATTCAATTTTGGATATATATATATATTATATGTTATTCAGGTCTCAGACAGGGTATATACTGTGACATTCCCGGCTTAGAGTTTATATCCCCTGAGCCGAAGGGATATAAACTCTAAGCCGGGAATGTCACAGTATATACCCTGTCTGAGACCTAAATTACACATATATTACGGATTACCCCTGACGTAATGTTACTTTCTAGTGCAGGTATTTGTTGAACATGCACAATGCAGCATGTATATTCATTACATGTTTACTGTTTCTTTAATATTTTGAGTAATCCATTTGAATGCACCTTTTTTTAATCTCGACAAATTTTTATCCGTTAAAAAATAGTTTCAATAAAGTTTTTAAATCATATTTTGTGTTTGTATGTGTGTCTGGCTTTGTTTTTTTTATTTACAACACACATATTGAAAACTCAACCTGATAAGTTCGGCATACGTAAAGGATATTATAATTTGCTGTTAATATAATTTTATCGTGTATGTAATAATTTATTATAACACTTTTAACATTAGATTTAAATATTTAAAGTGTAAATTGCGTGATATTGTATTAAAACGTATTATTGGCTGAAGCACGTCATTATTTTCCCTCTGTGAGCCTCTGACATTCCTTAGTGTTCTGTATAGCTTTTGACTACGTCACATAGTAACCAGTTTATGAAGACGTTTTTGAGGTTCCAATTGGGGATAAAAACATCGTATATACCCCGGCAGTTAACTGAATATATACTGACATCTCTGTGTTGTTATCCAATCACAAACCTCGACACATTTGTAATCCGTAATATATATATATCTGGGCGTCTTTCTCCATCTTGGATTGTAACAAAGCAGAACACAGTACATTCAGATTGTAAATCAAATCATCACAATTTTTTATGTTAAAGTAATCTTAATTTTCATTTTAAATGTAATGGTTATTTTACATTATAATAGAAAAGATTTTAGCAAAGATTTATTATTTTTGCCAATTTTCTTCTTCTACTAAATTCAGGCTTAAGGGGAGATAACTCAGAAATATGAAAATTCCAAAGGAATCTACAATTTTTATTCTATTTCTTTTCATAGAGAGAAGAATACTGAATAGACTGGGACATCATCTTTTTTGTACATTATAAAAGTACTATGTTAAAAATCTCTTCTCTTAAGGATGTACTTAGGTGAGGTTTTGGTTTATTTTGTTCTCTAAGTAATGCTCTTCTGATTTATTTTATCAATTTTAAGTTCTAGATTTATTTAAAAAAAAAAAGTTCACCTAAGTACATCCTTAATTCATTTCACAATTCTATAATTTGTTAAACCTTCTGCCCACAGAATGGTGTTTTACCCCAGGGCTTTCAATAGAAGGCGGTAGGCAGCGATTTTCACCATCTACTTGAAGGAAATCCGTCGCCTACTTTGCTCAAAAGTATAAATTAAAAAATCAATAAAAATGACTGAAGGGGAAATTTACGCTGTTAACACAACAAAGGGGGATTTCGGATAAAACATGGTTTCTATTTATAACCTTTCGTGAAATGACCTGAGTAGTCAAGAATGCCTTGGTTGGAATCGCTGTCAACAAGTGCAAGGCGAAAACTACTGAAAGTAGAAACCAGCAGAAGGCACCCGAACACCGGTTGTAAAGAAATTCCTGATTGCTCGATTTACAACCGGTTTTTTAAACAACCACCTTCAGGTATATTATCCATTAACTTTTAAAATTTCAATTTAATATATAAATACCATTACATGTAATGTGATAAATTATGTGCTTACCATTAGTGGAGATGGTGCATAATGTAACAGTCATACAATAGTTACGCTACATCAGTCCTGTGAACAAAAATACAATAATAACAAATGTGAATAGTATACCAACATTCACTACATAGTCTTCCTTATTGTCATTGCCCTGTGGGACCTTGATTGGAATAAAAAATATTGTATTGTTACCAATTCATTGAACTAATACAAAGTTGTTGTTTTTTTTTTAAAGTCATATGAAACAAGTTGTAGAACAAGTGTGGACACAGACATGCATGGATAGTATCCAGCATTCAAGACCAATACTGGTATGGACCTGCATCACTGCTTATATTTGCTCTACAGCAAATCTAAAAGAATCCCTTTCCTTGAAGCCAGGAAAACTTTGAAAATTTTGTTCCCTTGTACATTTAGCTAAATTCCAAACTATTTGCAAACAGTAAGTTGTTGCACCACAGATCTAATAAACAGCTGTGCTTAGAGCGCATGATACGCCTGTATTGGGCATAGAGAAATTGGAAAAGAAGGCATTATAAATAATTTCCTTAAATTCAAATTGTTTAAGTCCTATTACTCCAGAACAAAAAATAAATAATCAAAAATCAAAAGAGAGCTTCATAATATCAATCCCAACAATAATGTAAAGTTTCAAGGAAATCAATATAGGAACTTTTAACAAGCGATTTGGAAAGGAATATGATGTTTTCAACTGAATTGCCAATTCTTCAGCGGTTTGCAAAATTATAACGATTGACATACTTTGGTTGGATTGCTACGGATGATTCCGACAATTAATGTAGACATGTTATACACCATTGTAAAGATAAATCAATTTAGATTTACGATAAAACAAGCTTTAGTGGGATTAACAGCCTATAAAGCGGCATATAACGGAACTTCGTCACCACCCAACATTTTTCTAAAATGCAAGTTAAGTACCTTGTGTTATAATAAGGTATATAGGAATTTTTTTTCTGAGACAAGTGCCTGTGCTTTTAATGTATAGATGTTTGTGTAAATGAATATTGTATTGTATTGTATATATGAATGTATGAATGTATATTGTATGCAGTCTGCGATGTTAAGCGGTAGCCCGAAGCCCAAGTCTAGTTTAAATAAGCTCGGACTAGTTTAAGTACACTGCCAATAGTCCGACCGGTCTAGTGCATATTGTGTGCACTTTTTTAATCGTTATCGCAAGTCAACGCAGAATGTCACTCAACGCAATCGATATCAATAAACTGATACTCTCTTCCTTGTAAAAATTCCATAAACCAGTTTTGACGGTCTCCCTAATAACCGAATGTTCAAAATGAAAAAAAGCGCAAAAACGGTCAGTACCACATGTTTTGAAAATGTCAAATTTTGGTAATTATTGGATGGTTTATGTTGCATAGACTGAATAAAATATAATCGTAATAGAAAATAAAAAAAACATTGAACATTTTTGCGTCGGAAGATATTAATTCGTAACTGCCCGCTTGACATCTTGTGTATTTTAGACGATTGGTTATTAGGACGACTTCAGTGACTGGTTACCGTTAATTTTATGAAGAAGAGGAACCAGTTTTGTTTTCTTCTCAGAATTGTACACACATAATTTTGGTCACAAACATCGTTTGATATACATGGCTTTACTGTCGGAAAGAGCAAGACCATGAAAGGCATCAAAAAGGCTGTCTCGCAAGTCCGACTAAGTTACGGAGAATTGAAAGAAATACGAGGATAAACGGGTCCGAGAATTTATAACTCGTTGGACGGACGTCCCTGACCCTGGCTCCAGTACGAGAATCTGGTTATGTTGAGTAGCTACTGTAAGGAGCAGGGAATAGTAGTCAAATTTTGTATTTGAACAGGAGTTGTTCATGGAGAAAAAACTCTATTTTTTTGAAAAGTTAAATACACTTCCAAATGCAAAAATGTAACCTCAGAATGCAGGATTTTACATCTAATATTCCAAAATTTTCAAGGGGGGCATGCCCCAAAACCCCCCTAGCTGGTTCGGATCACTTCGTGATACTCAACGGTGACACACGATTTTATTTGGTCCAGTACATATAAATTCGGGCTAGTATTATTTTTTTTTAACTAGCCCTATGGGCTAGTGCTTCAAATAGTTTTTGGCACAGACTGTGTATGCATGTATTTGTTTAGAGGGCCTAAATGAAAATTAGACAAGTTAAATAAAGAATTATTATATTATATTATTATATTATTGAGGGGGATAGGACCTTTATCGGGACTCCGGGATTGGTTGTTTTTAAGCCCGGGATTTCGGGATTGACCTTTTCGGGATCCGAGAATTCTTTTTTCGAATTTCGGGACCTCGGGATTTCGTGTTTTTTAAGCCCGGGATTTCGGATTTTCGTGTTTTTAAGCTCGGGATTTCGGGAGCAGGACCCCTCCTACCCTCCCTCATTATTATATTATATTATTATAAGATAAGATAAGATAAGATAAATTTTATTTTCGAAATTAGGTCCCCAGGGGGGCATATACACATAACATATATGATTGATACAACATACAGTATTTTACATAACATTGTAAAATAAACTATTGAAATTGTCATACAGGTATTATTTGTTAAATAAAAAAGTATTTGAGAGTTGCTACTCTAGAGATGTGGCAAACCACATTTATTATATTATGAACATTAACGCTGTGTGATTCATCTGACATCTGTTCATTTCTTTACTTTTTTATCCTTATTCAAATTATTTAATTTTACCTTTAATAAGTTGACTGTTCAATGCATTGCAGAAGTATCATTTAAAAGACATGAAGTATGGGTATATATGGCATAATGATAATGGCCGCTTCTTCATCTATTCTGCAAGTGAGGCTGGCACATGGTGCCTCGTTTTAGTGTTGCTGTGTTCCGGATAACGTGTTCCGAAATAATATTTCTCTGAGAAGCTAATAGCATACTGTAGCATACTGTACAGTATATACAGTATAATTTGTTACAACTTCAAGAAGCCTAATAGTACTAATAGTTTTGTTATTCAAGAAGCAAATACTTATAGGATAGGGTGTATTATCTCAGCCAGTTGAAGTAAAATGATTCATCTTGCATGCTTATTAAGTTTCTGTAGTTGTGTTCTTGGATTTCTGTTAGACACTGAACAAACTGTTAGTCAAAATACAAATAAACCATGCCTTTTAGTTGATGACTTTTTAGCCGAAAAGAAGGAATTGAAGCATCAAATAGACCAACTAGAACATGACAGCGAGCAAACTGTTAATGCGTTAACAAGACAGATACAGCGCAAGTTTTCTCTTCTCAATGAGAAAATAAATGCAAGTCTCAGTCTTAATGATACTTTAGAGCTATTAAACACATGGGAAGTAAGATATCTTGCGATTGAGAAAAATAATGTGCAACTGAGTAAAACATACGCTACACTACAAAAACGTTACAACAAACAGGAATCCGCTCTTTCGGCGTATGGAACAAGTCTATTGAGATGGAGAAAAAATTCTCCAAACTTGAACACTTAAAAAGTATCAATCCTTGAATTTAGAAAACGCTCAGAATCAGCTAAAAACTGTTGTGGAAAAAACCAATACACTTTCAAATAATCAGTATGCAAGAGATCAAGATTTCCTCGCCCTTTATAATGTTACATTGCAGTCAGAAAAAAGCATCACGACCTTGGACGGGCGAATGTCAAATTTATACAGTGAAATTACGATAATGGAAGAAAAGGTGTCGAGGATTAGTAAAAAAGGTATGGTATATACACTCTTTCATCTCGTGAATTCAATTTTACCAATATTATAAATTCGTCAAATACATCTTCCAGATGCTCTCAAGACATACTTATAGTTGTCATATATCAGGTAATATCAATAATAATTTATTATGATAGAATTTCTTACACGTTTGCTTTTATATCAATACTGCAAGAACCGTCAAAACGACCTCATTTCGTAATGGTCCCGTCATGTTGATGTGAAATGAATTAAAACGAAGCTTTGTAAAAAGACTAACACGCTGAGCCGGAAAACTTACGCGATAATTCACATGGCAATGGTCTGCAAGAACACATGTCACCTTAAACGGACACCTTATCCTGACTCCAAGCAAACCAGTTTTTCTCTCACTCTTAAATGTCGCTTGCTGGAATTTCAACCGAACGGTCATGCAAGTGAGAGGTTTAGCTAGCTATAAAATCAGGTTTAATCCACCATTTGCTACATAAGGAAATGCCGGGACCAAGTCAGGAATGTGACAGTTGTTTTATAATAGTTTGGTGTGTTTGAGCTTTTGATTTTGCCAGCTGTTAAGAAACTTTCTGTTTTGAATTAACTTGGAGATTAGTGTTTTTGATTTTTTTGTATTTTGCTAAGCGGAGAAGCAGCAAACACCATTTTTCAAGTAAGTGGGTTAACGGGATCCCAACCACGACATCCCGCACTCGAAGTGAAAATCTCCACAATGTTCACAGTTATACAGATTATTTTCTTAAGAAATGTTTTACTTGTATTATTTTATCACAAAAAGGGCTTAAGAAGAATGCCTTTGATCGTCAGGAAAATTTCTTAAAACGGAACAAATGAACAAACAGTTTATTTAAAGTGGAATAAAAATGAATTGGTTTTTCAAAGCTTTTTATGTAATATATATTTCTTTTATCTGTTATATTATCTGTGTGTGTAAAAGTTTATGCTTAAATATTGTACTAATATTTCGGTATTTTATTTTCAGTTGCGATGACAGCTTGTGGTCAAGTGGATAAAACTTACATCAATGATGAGTCGGTCCAATTCCCTTTGTTACACAGCATTGTGGGGATAAATAAAACATCTTCCTTTAAGTCAACTGGAAAGTTTATTTGTGAAATTGCTGGCTTATATCAAGTATCTGCTTTTCTCAGATCACCAACCTCTGGAAAAACTTTTTACTTGAAAAAAAATAATGATGTGTTGTCTACTTCTGGAACACAATGGCACAGTACTCCTGGTGACTTTACCAGCGGTGTTTCAGGCGTAGCTACGTTACAGCAAAATGACACGATTCATATCCAAGTGTCCGGTTCAGTGTTCGTTTATGGTGTTTATTCGTGTGTTACCATAATAAAAATTAAATAAATTGTTAACTTGATCAGAATTTGTAAAACGCAATTGTTTCTCATCTACCAGCTCACAAGGGTGACCAGGGAATAAAAATTCACATCAGATCGTTTCATGACTGACAGTAAAATCCT
Source organism: Mytilus trossulus (assembly GCF_036588685.1). Classification (NCBI taxonomy): domain Eukaryota; kingdom Metazoa; phylum Mollusca; class Bivalvia; order Mytilida; family Mytilidae; genus Mytilus; species Mytilus trossulus. Next base: position 37,453,033 of record NC_086380.1, on the reverse strand, counting down.
GCCAAATTGGATAGTCCATTTCGGCTGTGCGGGATGTATGAGGATTCAGCCACATCCGGTCCGAATGGAACGTTATATCCGATGCCTAGGGTAAAGAAATAGTGCCGAGTCCTTAATTAGTTTAGAATCATATTCAAAACAGTGTGCTCCTGGCCATTGATTGACGACCTAAATTATCCCATTGACTTGGACTGATTAGGTGAACGTTTGTCGATAACAATCACTGCTCACTATGTACTTGTTAAAGACGCTGAATCTGTGGGGTCACCAAAGGTTCTTAACAACTAAATAAAGCAATTCGAAAAACGAATCCGGAATAATACGATGTGTTGATTTATATCAATAATATAAATCAAAACATAAAGGTTATTCCTGAATAATTTTTCGAATTATTTTATTATTAAAGGCGTTAAGAACCTTTGGTGACCCCACAGTTTAAATTCTACAATAAGTAATAAGTGAGCAATGGTCGTTACAGACAAACGTTCACCTAATCTGTCCCAGTCAATGGGATAATTTAGGTCGTCAATCAATGGCCAGGACCACACTGTTTTGAATATGATTCTAAATCCCTGGCGAAAACTGAATGAGGAACTGTAAGTGGCCTGTATCAAGGAAACTGTTTGTCCCTATGCAATATCTCACAAAGTTGTAGTGGCAGTCCAAATATCCTGACTTTCAACCCGAACGACCCCTATAACAAGACTTTCTTACAACATTTATTGTTAATTTGTTCTCGTTTTTTACTATAAATGAAATATTTGCAAATGGTCGTTAAGAAAACAACAATCAATCAATCATTATGCTACCATCCATTTCTATGATAATTATATAATAATAAATGATTCCTGAAAATAATGTCTGGTTTAACATAGCAAATAGTTTCTGCATATTCAGAAAGAGAATAGATTAAAAATAATGTGTAAGGTAAGTTCTGCAAGGCAGGTTCTTTTGCCTGTGAAAAGAATGGCGCTCAGAAAACATAGTAAATCCTGTTATCGCTATTTTGTGCATTTTTCCTTTGATCTTTTTTGTGATAATTTTCATATCATGCTACTCGCTTGAGATGGAAAATTATCGCTAGAAACTAAGCATAAACGTGGCGTTGCTAACGAAATTGACATGAAATTGACCTGAAATTGTCAACATCGTCATGTAGGTAAAATAGCGATAAAAAGATTAGCATTGTTCATCTCAGGCGTGTACCATAATTATACATCCAAACTGATGAAAGATCGATAATTACATCAAGCTAAGTTTTTCATATTTTATCAGAACAAAGGTACCCTTTGAATTATATGTATTCGTGTATTGTGAAAACAGGTTCTACAAACTTGCTTACATAATTTTCACCTTTGATGTTGCTACCGTCGTCCTCGTTTACATTCTCCTCAAAGTCTTTTTCCTTTAGGTTAGGCGGCTATACTTGTTTTGCTATAGTCTACAAAATAATTTTACGCATTCTAAAAGACAGAACGCCCCAATATCATATCTCAAGGTTCAGTGAACCGTGAAATCGGGACTAAAATCGTAGTACTAGGTCAACATATAAATTTAAAAAGTTCACCGCATAATTTACATTAATTGTACTAATTTATATAAGCAAAAGATTTAAATTGACCAAAACATCATGGTCAAATACCTTTACCAATCACGTGAACCGAATACGGTTACACAGATAAAATCATCATGCTCATAGAGCTCCTTTCCATTGTAGACGGCTGGCAACAAGTATGATGTCTAGTTATACCACAATTTCCCACATCTAAACCTAAATATCTGTAGCAAAGTATAAATACATACGGTTTTCTTTTGGTTTCTGTTTGTCGTAGGTGTCGTCTGTACTACTTCCTTCACGTCGTTCTATGAGTCCGCGACCTTTAAATTTCTACTAAAAAAACAGAATACATCAGATGGTTTTCATATTGTCTTCGACGATATTGACAGGTCTTTATGCAAAATTTCAAGTTCTAAATCACCAAAATTATCCATGTACTTAGTATGGCAAAATAAATCATTTTGACAAGTTCAATCGTTAACATGGTTCATGATTTGGGACATGCAAACAAAACATACGGCTTTCAACAATGGACAAGGCCCATACCGCATGGTCAGCTATAAAAGGCCCCAAAATGACAATGTAAAACAACTCAAACGAGAAAACTAACGGAGAAAATTTATGTAAATATTGAACAAAAACCAATCTAATTAAAATACTGATCTCTGATTATGTTATACTCATATGTACTATAACATAATCAGAAATCAATATTTTTTAAATAAGATTGGAACGAAAACCAAATATGCAACACATTAAAACGACAGCTACTGAATTACAGGCTCCTGACGTGGGAGAGGCATATACATACAGAATGTGGCGGGGTTAAACATGTTACAACAGTGGTATAACAGTACAACATATTTTTTTTTTATAAAGAACGAACTATAAAAATCAGTTCAAAAAGGCTTAACTCATTAGATGGACAAAAATACAAGTGAATACTAGTTTTTGGGAAATTTGAAAATTAGTATGGCGTTCATTATCACTGAACTAGTATATGTTTGTTTAGGGACCAACTGAAGGACGCCTCCGGGTGCGGGAATTTCTCGCTACATTGAAGACCTGCTGGTAACCTTCTGCTGTTGTTTTTTTCTATGGTCGGGTCGTTGTCTCTTTGACACATTCCCCATTTCCATTCTCAATTTTATTGTGTGGGAAGTCATTTTTTTTCTCTTAATTCGATCAGTGGACTTACTAAAAATACATTAAAAATATAATGTAAAACATATTAGTTCGGGCCTAGGTAAACCAAGCTCACAGTAATTATTTTGCTATTACATGTAAAAATCATGGCGTTCTTACTCTAATTTCGATGGTTGTACTTCATAGAAGATTACCTATAATATCTCCTTTTAATTTTATTAACACTTTGGCCTATGTAAAAGCTTTTAAAAAAGCCCCAAAATGGGTTCGCCAACTTTGTTTTCGATTTGTAATGCCATCTTTATCGAAGCATTTGAAAATCGTGACTTGTAGTTCTTTGCGATGTAAAATTTTATAAAAAAAAGTCCGAAACACTTGAAAATTGATTATTTTGTTAACCCTATTGATTGCAGAAACTACATTTTTCGTATTGTTATTTTCTGAAGAACAAGAGATATCGAGATTTTGCTTTAACAATTTTCTCGCCTTTTTTATGGTGCAATGGATAGGTTGAATATAGTAATTTAAAAAAAAGACCAATGTTTTTTTTTTTCTATAAAATGCAATACAATGTTCATTTTTATCATTAAAACAAAATAAAATGAAAAAAGTAAACAAATTAGTCATTTTAAATGAATGCTGCCTTTCTGACCGAAACAGCTTAAATATGAAAAATCTATCAAATATGCCAAACAAAAAAAAACACTTTTCAGATGTTTTTTGTCAAAAATGAAAGTGGCCGCATCCGTGTTCATCCTCAACCTTTATACCTGTTTTGTATTATCATCAAATACAACTTACATTTCAATATTAAAAATGAACACAAATGCGGCCACTTTCATTTAAGACGGAAACCATCTAAAATTTACCTAAAATGCTAAAATTGTGAAGATTTCAGTAATTTAGCATATCTTAATGATGCAAGTACCTGATATATGTGCATTGTATTGTAAAAAAAGCATATATACTGAGCCAAAAAAGTTAAGCAACAAAATTGTGAAATTTTATTTTATTACAAAGTCATAAAAACATATAATTTTAATAATAACAAAATGGAATAATGACATGTCAGAAGCAACAAGAATGTTTTATCACTCACATTCATTAGGATTTTCTTTGTATGGGGAGGGTCAAATGCGGAAATGGATATAGTGTTATTCAAAATCAATTTCTCATCCATGCCCTAAGTGCACTATTGACATGCACACCAGCAGCTGCCCTTAGTCAATGCACTACTCTTGTGGCCGGAAAAAAACTAGTCACGTGTTGACGTAAAGCGAAGTTAGCGCTCCTCCCTTGACGATAGTTTTTTTTTTGGTCTAAGAGATATCGACCCATCCTGTGCAGTTTCAATTTGTCGATATCTGTTTGTTAGTCTCTAAACTGTTGCCTTATGCACATTAAATCAACGCACGATGTCAGCAACACTCATTCCGGCACCAACCATGCCCATTCAAAGAGCTTTCTGACGGTCATTGTCCAGGAGGCCTGGTTAACGCCATTCGATTTTTGCAAAGGTGTATGTGTTTTTCTTACAAATGGTGTGTTTCTGAACGTTAGTGAGAAAGAAATTTTTAATATCGTTTTAAAAGTACATGTACGAATTACACGTGCAAAGTTGAAATGATGCGAAATCAATCACCAGGAAATAGATACGACTGTTTTAAATTACAGGTAAAACAAAGGTTTATATCAATGATGTATAATTAAAAAAAATTCAGAAACAACCAAAAAAAAATCAAAAAAAAGTGTTGCCAAACTTTATTGGCTCAGTATATTTATGTAGCAGAAGCATATTACTTTCCAAAAAATAACTTAAAAGTTTACATTTTAACATTTTTGTACAACTGCTATATTTGGGCCAAAAAAAAGTCTTACTGGACCTACTCATTTGTCTAGAAGTGGAAAAACGAAGTGTTATGAATCCCACTGTATGGCCAAACTAAGTAACTACCAATCTAAATTCCATTTAATTCATAACAATTTCCTTAGTTTAGACATATTAGTTTACACAAGAAACTCTACACCAAAAAATTACCACAAAGGGATGATGTTTTCCCTTTAATTATTTTTTCCTTTTTGAACGGTTACATGCATGTTCTTCTGGCACCATCTTACGTGTTTATATATTCTTTCGTCCGTTATGTCCATGTCTGTAGTGACGTTTATGATTTCAATAAATACTAGAACACACCCGCGAAATCGCGGGCATTCAGAGAGTATTTGAAAGGATGTAAAGTGTTGTAGGGAGAATTTTGTAAAAGATTTAATGACTTGAGAATTTCAGGAAAAGTATCATAAGTCATAGGTACTTGGGGACAGGAATATGTTTTTTTTAACCCTCCTCCTTCATTTCCAAAATTCCCATTTTTGTTTTCTATTAATTTCATTATGAACATACATTTAGTGTACATGTATTATGAACATTCCAGTCAGGAGCCTGTAATTCAGTGGTTCAGTGGTATTTGTTTTTCGTTCATTTTTTGTACAAAAATAAGGCTGTTATTTTTCTCATTTGAATTGTTTTACATTGTCATTTCGGGGCCTTTTATATCAGACTATGCAGTATCGGCTTTTGCTTATTGTTGAAGGCCGTAAGGTGACCTTTAAATGTTAATTTCGGTGTCATTTTGATCTCTTGTGGAGAGCTGTCTCATTGGCATTCATACCACATCTTCTTTTTTTGTTAAACATTTAGTGACTTGAGAATTTCAGAAAAGGTATCAAAAGTCATAGGTAATTTGGGACAGGATAGTTGTTTTTCTAGCACGGCTCCTCCTTTTTCCACAAAAAAATCCTTTTTTTTTTTTGTTCTCTATTAATTTTAATGACACATGAATAATTTTAGCGCTTATCTGTATATTATGAACATTCATTAAAGGGGGTTGCGGCAGAGGCGGATTTAGTGGGCCCGCACCCCTTTTCTGGAAAATAATTGGTTGCTGATATAGGGAATCACTGAAGCATGACCAAAGCGGATCCCTCTTAGGCAGTCAACGGGCCCCTGCGTATGAAAAATTCTGGATCCGCCACTTCGGAGGGACCTGATCCCAATATCCCGGGCTTAAAAAGATGAAATCCCGAGGTTCTGAATTTATTATACAAATTAAATATCTCGACATCCCGAAATTCGAAAAAATAAATCCCGGATCCCGAAATGGTCAATCCTGAATTTTCGATCTTAAAAATACCCGTTCCAGACGTCCCGAAAGGGTATTTTCTTTTTACAGTCAATTCTCAGTTTACTATGATAATTGATCCACAGCGGTCATTGATATATTATTCAGACCCTCTCTATTAAATAAACCCTGTGACTGCCGTGGTTAGTAAACTTGAAAATGATATCAGACAGAAAATACACTTTATTCGTAGTATATGTATTTGTTTCAAAGTAAAACGAAAAACGCAAACCGGAGGTCTAATCTGGCTTAAATGTCGTCCAATGACGGATATAAGACAGAAAATACACTGTATTCGTAGTATTAATGCATGTTCACAGTATACAGAAAAACGCAAATCGGAAGTCTAATATGACTTAAAATTTCGCCCAATGACGGAAACATATCCGGACGTCTTTTTTCTCGTTTTTCACCCAAAATAACTCAATCTGAATAATCATATAAATAGATGACAAATGCGATTATGCACTGTACCCATAGTACACAGAGACATGATGATTAATTTATTGTGGAAAGAAGAGAAGCGACACCCAAAATGAGGTCTTCTCGTTTAATAGTATGGATAATCATGTATTACTGGTACATTATTTTGAGTCGGGGAATTCGTTACCACAAATTACTTAAAACCCTTACTAAAATCTTCCATAGTTACAAAGATTTGTTTTGCAAGTTGACTGTACCTGCAGTAGGAACGTATTTCAAACGGAATAGCACATCATCAATTTTACGGTCATATTATTAACCGAGCCCGAAAATTGAGTTACATAGATACAGGAAGATGTGGTGTGAGTGCCAATGAGACAACTCTCCATCCAAATAACAATTTTAAAAAAGTAAACAATTATAGGTCAATGTACGGCCTTCAACACGGAGCCTTGGCTCACACCGAACAACAAGCTATAAAGGGTTCCAAAATTACTAGTGTAAAACCATTCAAACGGGAAAACCAACGGTCTAATCTATATATAAAAAATAATTGATAAACTTGACACTCCTTTAAATAAACTTACTCTACGTGTAAAAGCTAACCTCTTCAACACTGTAATTAAATCTTTGAATATTGTTTTATTGGTATAAAAATTGATTTTGTTATATTTAAACCATAGTAAATGTTACACATACATGTATGTTGCTCTCAAGGTACAATCTGTCGGTATATATATTTGGCATTGCACAAGGTATGTTTTTCTCTGACTGTTAATGACGCCTTAATACTAAATCCATTGAATTTTGAATGTGTACTGATTGACATTTGAGTCTTCGATACATGAATTTTGTATTAGTTGTTCTTGACTTTGAAGTAGCTTTCAGTAAATGCGAGTACTCTCACATCTGTACTTAGTGTCTTTTTTGTTGTTGATAGGGATGGGAGATTGATATATACCGTACCACGTCCTGTCTGTGTTTTTGTTTGATATTTTTATTTGTATCGTTCTGGTGAATTAACTTCTAAAGTCTCTTTCAGCTGATTTTTATAGTTTGTTCTTATGGTGTGCTGTTACACCACTGTCCCAAGTTAAAGGAGGGTTGAGTTCTAACAGACATGTTAACCCACCACAATCTCAATGTGCCTGTCCCAAGTCAGAAGCTCAGTGGTTGGCTTTGGTTCACGCCTGTCATATTTGTCTTTTGATTTATGATAAATTAGCCCGTTAGTCTCTCAATTGAATGTCGATCATATTTTTTCATGTCGGGGCCTTTCAAAGCTGACTAAACAGTTTTGAATTTTCTCATTGTTGAAGTCCGTACGGTTGTCTATAGTTGCATACATACACTTGATTTGAACTTTGGTGGATAATTGGCGATCACATCAAATCTCCTTGTGTTTTTATTGGGATTTAACTTACAGTATGGAGATGGCATTGTTTATAACAAAGTTTCCATCGTAACTTCTCATAGCCGGAATACACGTATACGTTGACAGATGTACTTTTAATATGATCGATTAGTCGTTTTTCGCTATAGTCAAGCAGCAAATATTACATGTATATAAGGATGAGAACAAATAAATCATGCATGTAATGTGTAGGCTATGCAAAGATGATCGACCAGTAGAAAGGGTAAATTCAGTCTTAAACTGAAAAGATTAGGAAATTATAGTTTAAATTAAATTACTGGTAATTTCGATGGGCCAAATACGAAGCAACCCTGAAGCATGTGTTGCGAACGTACTCAAATTTTCAGAGAGTGAAGTCGTACATTCCTAAAAGACGTTTCTGATTTAAAATTCGAAATATATACGTGCGTGATAAGATCTATTGCTAATATATTCTACAAGATTCTAAGCGATATATATTTTAGTGAATAAATTATATAATACATTCAAAACAATAAAAAAAATTAACCGAATTACCTCCCATTGTCCACGTAGATAAAATACGTTTTTTTCCCTCTATTTTATTAGATAAAATACGTCGAGCGATACTCCAATTTAGGAGTGTAAATATATTATAATATAGTTTCTAAAATACGAATATTTAAACATGTTAACAATAAAAGTCAGTGTTGATTTTGTGTCAGTGAGACAGCAACCCAACGGCATTTAACAATTGCACCAACTTGAAGAGCGAATGATTCGTCCGTTGCATATTGAAATTATGTATCATTCAACAATTCAAACAACAGAATAAGATGTCGTAAATTGACTATATCATTAGCACCTAAAATCTGGCAGTTGAATTTTAATTACTGAAAAAAAAATCAAATTCAAAACTAAAAAGCACCTTATTGTTACAATAATTGTATCATACAATTTCAAAAGAATATATCGTAGCGTAATCAAGTTAGTATCACGAAAACAAGTCCAGATGATCTGAATCGACAAAACGACAAAACAGAAACAAAATATAAATCAAAACGGAAGGTTCCTTAATAAATTGAAATAACATTGAAAGTTTTTGTGTAAGCTAAGTATATTCTAATTACATGTAAATATTGCATTATTAGAAAAAAAAATGGCTTGATTTTGAGGTAATGTCCAATTGTCACGAGCGACGCATATAATTTTAAAAAAAATCAATATTGAAAAGAACTTTTTTTATCAATAAAAACAACAGTGTACAGTACATGTTACTCTGGAAAGACAGACTAACCAAAATCAAAATCGAAAGGGTGTTTTCTTCCGACAATTAAAATGTTGTGTTGAAATTTCAAGAAAATTGTTAGTTGCAAGTTTGAGAAATTGTACGAAATGTTGACGTACGGATGGTCGGGCGAAAAAAACAACGGTTTTCAATCACACGTCACTTTTGGACATACATGTATATAGACGCTGCAGCGTGATAACAATAAACAATATGTATTGTTAGTATCAGAAACTTCATCGTCCCGTTGATGTACTAGTTCTTAGTAAATTGAACACTGCCATTGGCACAAAATTTTCCACATCACAGAAAAAACCATTAAGATAAGATTGATTGGTTTTTGGTTGCTTAACGTCCACTGGCAAATATGTCATGCATGTGTAGAACGATATTAGGTAAGACGAAACGCAGATCACCGGTTGTGAATTGCAGAAGAAACTAAAACCAAAATATCGAAGCATTATAAGTCGCATGCACGGATACAAATATATAAAAATATACGAAAAATATTCATGTCTAATTTGAGAATTATAGTTAAATACAACTCAATATTAGTACATGTATATCTTTTCTCTAAGTTGGTACATGATACAATATTTGTGTATTACAAGTAAATTGCACGGAACAACACTCATTTGTAAACTAGTGGGGAAGCATCGAGTTATAAACAACGTAACCTACTGAAATCAATACAACCATAAAACTAATAGGATGTCAAATCGGGTTTCATATGTATTTTGTTTTCACAATTTCCATTGACCTGAATCAAGACTTTGTGTGCACCTTTAAGACGATAAACAACCTCTAAAGTTAAATGACATGTTTTTGTTTTTTTGTTTAAATTTTGACAGCTGGTGATAACGTATCTTCAAATACCTTGCTTTGTGGTATTCTATACAATGTTTTTTCATTAAAGTTATATTTACTAAAAACAAGTATGGTGACGAGGATCTGAGCATAGTGTTAAAAGAGCCAGTAGCCCTCAAAAGTCAATAGCAGCTTAAATTACACCTTGTGTATTCCGACAGCAATAGACAGTAATCATTTTGTCAAATGTATCTATGTCATACTTTATTAAAGGGCCGACAGCTAATTTCCAATGTTGAAAAAGTAAACATTTAGTTAACACACAACGGTCAGTTTTATATGTTATGAATTTGATCAATATTAAGTATTTTCTGATTGAAAAGATCGATTTGGAAGAAAAGAAAATACTATTTCGTTGGTAATTACAATAGTTTAACATTACCAATCTATAACTAATAGTTGGTTGTTAAAATAAGCAGATAGTTTAATGTTTAGTCAAGTAATTACTTAATTGTCATCGGTAATTATAACATTACGATTTGTTTCCCCTCCCATCAATAAAGGGTGTTTCATTTCGGATAATAATTCTTTCAGTGATATCTAAAAAAAAATTGTTGATTTTTTTCCTAATAGAATAGAAAATTATCCAATACTCAAACTAAATGGTTTCAGAACAATGCTTTTATTTCATGAAAACCATTTACTCTCTTGAATTAAGGTAACATACGTTTTAACCTCAGTTGAAAATGGCTATTTTATGAAACCAAGTACTAATGGGCCTTGCTAAGTTAGTTAATATGTTCTTACGGGTTCACACAAATGATTCCAGCTTCGTATGGTGTCTTGTATATAGTATAGTCACTTGCTTGAAGCGTTGAATCTGTTTTGCAGGTTGGGGCCATTTTTTAAAACTTAACTGAGAATCTGATTTGGTAATGTTATCCGGGTGCATGAAACTAAGAAACATTTTTGTTCAATGATAGTGTTTAAGCAGTTTCTGTCATAACCCAAGCTTATATTTACATGTAATTCCGTCCAGTAGCCCTTATATGCTTGATATTACCTTTGCTTTTCCTAAATAAGCTGGTTACTTTTGCAAATTATGTCATGGATTAATTACTAATAATTACAAATGTTTATAACCTTGAAAAGTATTTAGGGCGAGCTATATGCTAATGTCAATTATTTGTTCTGTATTGTTGCGTATTATCTTTTTGGGACAAGAGAGATAATGCCGATATATTCTTTTACATGATTTACAATTTTAGTTAAGTTAATTATATACGTACATGAAAAGCACAATATATGTAGTTACAAAGAAAACAAACTTCAATGTTAATTCAAATAGGAGAAGTCTGTTACTACGATAAATTGTGTTTTGAGTAATTGGATAGATACATCAAAAATGTATATTTTTTTCAAAACATCTCATTGCTAACTTTGAACGGTAAAAAAAAGTGATTGTTTAGTGATTGTGAAGTTTTGTTACCTACATACAGATATAAGAAGACGTGGTATGAGTGCCAATGAGACAACTCTCCTTCTAAGTGACAATTTTTAAAAGTAAACCATTATAGGTTAAAGTACTGTCTTCAACACGATGCCTATATTTTATATCGTTATCTGTTTTTTGGTAAAGGGCTTTGTTCCGTGTTATTGTGTTTATTGCATATTGTTTATGTACGCTTTGCTAATGTTCTGATCGTGATGGAGGGAAAATTTAGATGTAAAAAAAACACCAATTCAGTTTAATATCGCCACACTTTTTCATACATGTCCTAATTCTGCAGTTGTCGTACATTTTGTATATCATATCTGTTTTCTTCTTTTTGTTGTTGCTTTTAATGGGAGATCTTCGCTAGTTTCTCAATAACTCATAACTTTCATAGACGAGAAGAGATTTACATACAGCTTCATGTATTGTTGGGATCGCTGTCCCTGTCTGTTTTTATTTGTTACATTTTATTTTTTAGAGAACTTAATTTTTTACGCTTCAAGTTAATGCCGAATCTTTTCTGCAATTTTATTCTAATAATTTGAACTATTTCTGTTGCATTCTTTACATGCAAATGATGTTTTTGTGACTTACGAATTTAATTTTCTATATTAAAAATATAGTAACATGTAAGGCAAGGCTGAGAAATACGTTGTCAACATAATATATGTCAGTGCATGTCACAACTTGTGTTACATGATGGTAATACCATTATATATTTTTAGATCATTGTAAAAAATTAAGTGCATGGTATAATTATGATAATTTATATAGTTTTCTTTGTTGTTAGAGATACCGTTGGTATGTTTCGCGAATAGCGTCTTTTCGGAAAATATCCTTTAGTTTGAACGATGCATACACATAGTATGCAAATTCATTGAATTTTAATTGGTTCTCGCTTGTTATGCACAGCTATCAGTTTATATGATTGACATTGGATGCTTTAGCAAAATAAAACGTCAAATTATAGTTTTAGCATTCATTTCTTTCGTTCGTAGCAGCAACAACTTTAAGTGTCGAATCTTTTGTGTAAGGTAATGTAAAATATATAAATAACTCTTGCTTATAAATTTTAATTCATTGAAAAATACACTTTTACGATAAACTGCTGTTTATTTTTAACAAACTTCATTTCATTGAAATAGATTTTAGAAAATGAACCAAAAATATATGATTTACAAGATATTATTATTCAAAACATGTTTCCGACGCTGTCTAATACGATACCATTATCCCTTTATAAATATAACTGGAAATGTTAGGTATGAAAACATTTGTTTTTATAAAATAATTTCATGAAATTGTATTAACCCAGTCTCAGATTTTGTTTGAGTTCTGAATTAACAATATTTGACTCTTTTGTCTTTATTTGGGGGTTTTCATGTGTGCCAGGTACCAGTGCCAACTGGAATAAACAGAGATTATTAGAAAAGAATGTTTAAACTATACAGGTCGTAAAGATAACTGTTCATTAAAATAAAAAGACCTATTCTTCTTTTTAAACAGTTTTTTTTTAATTTTGAATGTTCCTTCAAATTTTAGAAGTCACACGATGAAAGGTTCATATAGCCATTGCATTCTAAGAAATATGCTCCTGAATACTTTATTTGAAATTATTACTTTAATTTACAGATAAATATGGCAGGACGGTGCGAAGGTAAGTTTCTTATTTTGTCTCTCAGTCGAAGTTTTGAAACTTATAGATTTGCCCAATTTCTTGTTATGACATTTTGATTATTGCACGGACCTGTTTGTCGAAGCTGTCACTGACCTGTCTCCTATTCCCGGTACTGATTGTGTCGAGAAATAAATTTAAAAAATATAAAAAAAACAAATCGAATTTAAACCAATAATAATAATTATATTGGATAAATATTTGAATACTAGTGATTAAAACTTTCAGATAATATATCTTATAATTTTACATTTAATTATGCCTTAAAAAAACAAAAATATAACTAAATACAACAAATTATTTGTATTTTATGTCCCCTTATAAAATAAAATCGGTAAACATCATTATTTATTTTTTCAAGAGTGTTTTGAATTCGAAATTAGACCAGTTTAATTTATTGAAATTTGCTTTTTTTAAATTTAAAAGAATGATTGCTGATAAGAAATGTACCTCCCTCTTAATGATATATAAATCTCTTCCATGACCATTTTTTTTAAGTTTGGAAGTGTCTAACTTGTTTTGTCTTGGTCTCTTGTTGAATAATGTTTGTATGTTTTTGTTTGTTTGTTTGTTTTCTTATTTGTTATTTTCTTGCCTGTTGCGCTACATAATTGTACTCTTTCAACTGATCACACATATAAATTTAGTAAATAAAATTTATGTTGTGTATGAAAATGAGAAAGCGAGCAGTACGTGTCTTGTCTTTGTTCGTGTAACGAGTTGATAGGATGAGAATTTTGCTTTGATATTCTTTCCTTATGGCTAGGTTTGTTGTGATTTATCATACTTTTACCAAATAGCATTGTTTTTATATCACACCGGACGTTTTCAAAACATACACGTGCCAATAGACATTTTAACAACCACAATAGTTTAACGGCTGCTCAGAGGGGGCGATCGATACAAGAGGTACATTCAAACTCATAGATAAAAATTAAACTGACAACGCCGTGGCTAAAAAGGAAACACAAACAGACAAATAATACTTAATGAAGTTTACTTGCTACTCAGTTTCAAAATAACAAACTTTTCATACCTCTAGTATATGTTGATAGGGGGTCGATGAAGGAACCAAAAGAGCAAAAATAAAATATAGGTCAATGTGCTTGTTTTCGAGTTATTTGTCTTTAAAATGTTGGCGGGAAAATGTTCTCTTTTGAATTTTCATAGCTTTATAATTGACTAGTTAAAGTTCTCAAAAACTTTTAAAAAACAAAGATTTTATAAGACTTTTACAGATGACGTATAATTGACATAATTGTACAATAATGTAAAAGATTTATAAGAAGAACAAAAAGGGGTAAATGGGCAAAATTTTATAACGGCATTCAAATGGATAAAACCGAAAATCTGACAAAAAAATCCAAAACATGACAAGCGAACTTCCTTAACAAGACATAAATAAGATAAAATGTTCATGCTCAGACATGTCGTAGGACGTCTGACGTTCATACTTAAAAATGGCCCAAAATATGTTTAGAAACCTACTAGGAATCACGTATACTTTGTGTTTATGATTTTAAAGTGAAACCGATTCCGTAGATTTTCCAATTTAATATGTGATTATCAAAATGAAATCCAGGACAAACATCGAAATAAGAAATACACAACGTTAACGGGTATAAAGATAGACAGATGTCTCTATTGATACAGTGATTTAAACGTTTACAATTGTGAGTTTCCGTTCTTCTGGAGGAAAGGCGGCATCGATTATACATAGTTTAATTTTTACAAATATTTACTGTTCAATGATGTTATCGATAAGACGTTTAGGAATTGCAGTTAAAATGTGTTTTGTCTCAGAAAATTCACATTGTTTGTCTTTTCACTTCAAAATAACTTTCATTTTGTTCATAGCCTTTGTTCCTTGTTTTTAATGGTCAAATTGTATAATATGATGGCATTTTTCTTTTCACTTTGATCTCTCTAAAAGTTCTTATCTGTACTTGAGAAGCGGTATAAATGTATTTATCGCTATATTGTGCATTTTTCCTTTGATCTTTTTTTGTGATAATTTTCATATCATGCTTCTCGCTTGATATGGAAAAATTATTGCTAGAAACTAAGAGGCCACGTGGCGTTGCTAACGAAATTGACATTGAAATTGACAACGTCGTCATAGGTAAAATAGCGATAAACAGATTATCATTGGTCATCTCAACTCGATTGCTTTTCTCACTTTCGCTGTACCAGCTCAAGCGAGAAAATCAATCTCGTTGAGATAATCAACGATAATCTATAATTATAACACAACTCGCCCGGTTCTTATCATAAATTTTTAAAACCAACTGGTATATACTAGATATTTTCATGAGATTATTTACAAGTTTAAGTAGTATATTTTTGTGTATATTTTGGTTTTAAGGATCAGTGTCTCATAAGTCATTTTTTTGGCTGGATATTGATTGTTGTTTGTATGTACTAGTATATAAATATTGTGTGAATGCCTTGTTTCAATCAATATGTGACACTATAATAAACAATTTTATTCTTTTTTTCTTATTCTATATATTTGAGAATTTCGTTTGCAAGTAAGAGCTATAAAATCGCTATCATTTATTTAGTTTAGAAACATTGGACGGTGTTTAAAATTTCTGTACGCTGTCAGTGTCATTTTATGATATATATTTTTTGAATAAATAGCGTGTTTAAGGTGGTATGGGAGTCTAAAATAACAAGATAGAATTTGTTCATACTTTGCCAAAACGTAGTATCTTTGGATATATGTTAAAAAATATAACTTGTTCTCGTCCTGAATATGCATGAAATATTTGTCACTGGACGTTAAGCAACCAACAATCAATCAATCAAACAAACTATAGTTTGTGACAAAATGACACATTTTGTATGGCTTTTACACGAAAAAAACACCATTTTGTTATTAGAAACTAAACAAAATGATAGAATTGTAAAATAAAGTAGGAAAAGAAAGCTTTCAGACAATGCTTTGGTAATATCAAAAGAAAAGATAGGGTCACCGTACGTTTTTCCGGACTACAATACAAAATATGAAAGTTCCATGAAGAATCCTTCAGAAAATGCACTGTTTTAGGGTTACCTTCCCTTAAAATGCCAATTTAAAAACATTTAAAAACAACCAAAATTAATCAACACTTGTAAATATTAATATCTAATAGTTATATTCTTATAAAATGGTTCTTTTAAATGAAAATTAACATCTAATATCTGC